>NW_023396549.1:206814-356811 GCF_011125445.2 Fundulus heteroclitus | reverse complement strand
ATTATCTTCCTATCGATGTGCTGCAATCTGTACAGTGTTGCTTACCTGGTGGAGTAGTAACTGAAAATTAAAAGGCGTCATGTTCGGGAGTCGTCACGATTTTAGAGGAAATTTCCATTTTGGTATTGAGTCGGACCGCATTCCTGGTACATCTGACTTCTTCTGCCTCCCTTAGGTACGGCTGACTCTGGAAGAGAGCGAGTTTCCTGTGACTTGGATTGCCACCGCCGTTCCGATTCTGGTCCAGGAAGGATTAAAAAGCACCGGCTGTGCCATAGTCTTCCTTCTCCTCTATTCTTTTGGCATGGCCTCCTCGCTGTGGTGAGTTCAAACACTCTCCCTTCCTTCTGTTCGTCCCAGCGTGCCCAGTGCCCTCAGCGGCTGTGTGTAGGCCTAGTGGTGAAAGAATTGGAGCACAAGACTTGCATCCTGTTTTCTTTTTTAAAAACTCCAACTATCCTGTCTCATAACCTCTGCACTAGTTGGATACATTTTACACACACACACACACACACACGCAGAGTTAGGGTAGCCTTGGTAAAACCACCACTTTTCAAGTGCGTGCTGCCCTGAAGCTGCAGTGGAAACCCACATTGCTGTCACAGCGATTTTCCTTCCTTCGCACTCAGCCCTTGTTTCCGGTTTTGTATTTGCCATTTGGAAACGGCTATAGGCCAGAGACTTGATCGCTGCGTTCAGTTATACAACTGGCGACTGGCTTCTTTTGTGACCCAATTACCTCTAAAAAAAAAAACGCCACATGGCCGGGTGACTGGTTATGAAAATGTTACGTTAAGGGTGAAGTTTTTGAGACGCTCCTGAAACCCATGACTCTTATGTGTCATAAATAGAAGGCACCAATCAAAGATCTGTGGCCCGGTTCTCAATAATTAGTTATATCAGAAGCTGAGGTGATTACACACCATGTGTGTGAGAAACTAGGTTTTAACGTTTTAAAACAAAGACCATATGTGGAGTTCACATTTTAAACTGTTTTCAGTACATCATGTCAGCAATTAGCTAATCAACGTTACTAACGGGGAAGTGGCGTCTCTGTGTTTTTTATTCTTTATGTTTTTTGGGAATTCAGGCTGATTTCAAAAGGGCTGCCTCTGTTTCTAAATCCGGCCCGTTGTGCGACATAGATTGAACACCAAAAAGAATAAAACAGAAACAGAAAATGAGTTCTAACACAGTATGCCTTCCTCGTCAGGTCAAAAGAAAAAAAGAAAAAAAAAAAAAAAAAAAATATATATATATATATATATATATATATATATATATATATATATATATATATATATATATATATATATATATATATATATATTATTTTATTTTTTCTGTCTGCTAGCGGTGCTCAGTTCTTGGGCACTTCCAACTTTCCTTGTGCCTCCTGTGCAGAGAACCACTGCAGAAAAAAAAGCTAATTGACAGTTTAAGTAAACATGACGTGTGTGGAAAGAATCAGCCGCTTTCAGTTGATGACCGACTTTAACGAGCGCATACACAAGGCGTGCTTACAGTTTGTCTGACTCTTGTCTTCCTCCAGGTGGGTGATCCTTACCCTCACCTGGTTTTTGGCTGCCGGACTGAAGTGGGGCCACGAGGCGATTGAAATGCACAGTTCGTACTTCCACATCGCGGCCTGGGCCATCCCAGCTGTTAAAACCATTGTGATCCTAATAATGAGGCTGGTGGATGCTGATGACCTCACTGGGCTGTGCTACGTGGGTAACCAGCAGCAGGAGGCCCTCACGGGCTTTGTGGTTGCCCCATTAGCGACGTACCTTCTCGTAGGTATGTACAGTGCTGGAAATATAATTATTATTCATCTCCTGATTAGGTTTTTACTGAGCCCCTAAAGGGACATTGAGGGGGGATTACTTTCTGGTGCGCACCATAAAGTTATTTTTTTCCTTTTATTTCCCTTCAATGTCCCTTTAGGGGCTGAGTAGGTTTTTCATCACTTTCCCTTAGCCTTTTGCTTTGTCTCGCACACTTTCTGTTCTTTTCTGAATATTTTCCGTTTGCCTCGCAGGCACGCTGTTCATCTGCGCAGGCCTGGTTGCTCTTTTCAAGATCCGGTCTAACCTGCAGAAGGACGGGGCCAAAACAGACAAACTGGAGCGTCTAATGGTGAAGATCGGGGTGTTCTCCGTTCTTTACACGGTCCCGGCATCCACGGTCATCGGGTGCTACCTCTACCAGCTCTCTAACTGGGAGGAGTTCAAGACCAACCCCCGGGACTCGTACGTGGCGTCGGAGATGCTTCGGATCTTCATGTCGCTGCTCGTGGGCATCACCTCGGGCATGTGGATTTGGTCGGCGAAGACCCTCCACACCTGGCAGCGCTGCTCCACCCGCTTGCTGAGGGACAGGCAGGCGAGCCGCGGCGGCAAGAGGGCGCCGGGGGAGAGCTGGATCAAACCGGGGAAGGGCAACGAGACAGTGGTGTGAGAAGACGGAGGGAAAAACTGGACAGGAAATAAGTTCTGCGTCGGTTTTTTTTTTTTCCCTCATAGAGAAACTCGCTCTGCCAAATGAAGGATGAAGAAAGTCAGCAGGCTGGTTATAAATGGGACAGAGGATAGTAGCCAGACCTTCTCAGAGAAGCCACTGGATATAACGCCATCGCATGAACTCCCTGCCTCTAACAGGAGCTATGAAGGAGGAAATAGGAAGACTGAGTCATACAGTTCGTCGCAAGAGTAGCCTCTCTACCTCTTATTAGGTCTCAGTTGCATAGAGAGGTGTAAAAAACAAACAAAAATAAAACGGGGGGAAAAAAACAAGAAAAAGAGATACTGAGTAGGCAGAAAAGCTGCACATACAAGCACTGGTTCTAGCTCTCCGTCTCTCTTTTTCTTAAGTGCTCAGCAGAAGAGACTCACCCTGCTGAATGCAGTAAAGCTGTGTGCCATTGTGACTTTTAAAAAGGCTTTTAAATGTTACATTTTGACACTGGAGCAGATACGCAGATACCTGGCTTCCCAGAGGCATCTGGCGACGGCTGAAAAATGTGTCTGCAGTTAAGTCAAACATTAAAACAACCACACAGACTAATAAAATCCCAAATACTGCCTTAAATTTCTACAATTTGTTTACAGATAAACGTTCTGGATTTCTGTCAAGTAATTTCTTTTGTATCATACACTAGTACATGTGGATTTTATCGCTTTGAATGTGTAGGAAAGAGGCTCTATGCTGTGATAATGCACTATAAATGTATAATATGTGAAATGTGAGCACAAAAGGTAGAAGGTCTGAAAGCAAATCATTAAAATTCACAGTTATGTCTAGAGAGCCATTAAAAGGAATAGTTCCGATTTTTTATTTTTTATTTTTTTTGATGAGAGATGAGGTTCTACCAGAAGGTTATAGGCGGTTATTATCTTATTTGCGGAAGATATTTTTCTTAGCGTCTTCACTTTGTATAAATTGAGAAGAGTTGGTCCAGGAGGCTGATCTGTCGTCTTAACACAAGTCTGATCTGAAAAACATTGCAGCGGTTTATGCAAACTTATGTTCTGAACAGACGAGGCGTGGGCATCAGACTCCTGGGCAAACTAAACTTAATTTATGCTAAATAAAGGCGCCAAGAGAGTTATCTCGTTGGGTAAGATAATAACTACTTACAAGCTTAACATAACCTCCCTTCAAAGATCCTGAACTTTGCTTGTGGGACGTTCTAGCAAAAATATCGTAAATCTCCCAGAAATACCGAAAAATCTGTACAATCAATATGTAACTTTGATATATTTTGCTGTTTTTTTTTTTGTCATGCCTAAACCGCAGAGAAATGAGCCTTTGTGTGTCACCTCAGCATGTCTGTGAGAAACTCAGCTAGCTTCCAATGATGTGTTTAGTCTTCCTGCAAGCCCTGCACTCTATACGCTCGTGGGTCACCATGCAATTCAGGAAATTTAATTATTAACCCTGCCCTTTTCCAAACATTGGATCCCGGGCAGGTTTTTTCGGAAGAGAAGTTGTGGGACATGTAGCTGCCAAAACACACATTAGGCAACAGCGAGAAAGAGTCATGGGATACTGTTTTGTGGATGAACTTCCAGAGTTGTGCTCGATACATAAGTTGTGACCGGATCAGAGCAAAGTGCGATGATCTGACGTTAAAGCCTTTGAGCTCGGTGTACCAGAGGGCCATCCACTGAAAGACTAAGGTGCTAAAGGTGTCCTGGAGGCTGCTGTTCCTTACAGATGCATCAATCGAGGCTCAACAAATCCAATAACCCTCTTCTTCAGCAGCAATAAGCTTTTTTTTTTTGTTCTTCCTCGTCTTGTTAAAATTGTTTCTTCATACTGCCATCGCAGTGGCAGCACAATGCAACTGGCTCTGTGAGCAAAGATATCCCCCTATTAACCTCACTTGATATGTCCACACCTATCTTCCTCAGACAATCAGAGTTCCTCCCCAGAACACAGTTTTGTAGGGTCATTGTATTTGTGAATTAGGCACGATTTTCAAGTTGCTGCTCATATATGCCCGGGAACCTCCCCTCCACATTTGTTCTTATTACGTCTTCAGTAATTTCAGTCTCCTTTTCGATCCCAAGGGATCATGAAAAATGGTCAACAACCAGTTAGTGCCTCACCAGGCCTGCCCAATAGGAAAAGGGCATTTCCTGGCCATGTGTTTCCCCCCCCAAAGATGATGCGTTCAGGGGACGGTCGTTGTGGCGAACCTGACACCGTTTACACAAACCAGCTTCATCAGACCAGCAGACCTCGCTACACTTATTAAATTTCCAAAGTCAAACAAACATTGTATTCACTTAAAGTGAATTAAATTAACCTGTGACCACCTCCCCTCTGAGCTAATGTAGTTTCCCTCTTAAACCGTCTAAAGCAGCCACTCACCGCCACCCCCCCTCCGCCTCGTTCTTATGACCACTCTGAGCTTAAGGTGACATTTCTAAACAGTCACTGAATGTGCCTTAAACCCCCCCCCCCCCCCCCCCCCCCCCCCCCCCCCCCCCCCCCTCTAGTGATTGTGTGTGCAGGACTTCAACCACCGGCGGTGCAGATTTGTAAATTCTTTTGGAAGCCCACTCATGAATCACCTCTTGAGCTCGGTTAGCCGGCTCAGAGAATGGCCTTGAAGGTTTAACCCGCTCCCTGTTGTGTTGAACACTCTTGTTCTCTGATGTATTATGAAATGCTAATTTATCCTTGTAAAAAAAAAAAAAAGCAAACAGGAAAAAAAAATGTGACAAATTTTAAAAACTTGTTTATTTAAAAGACACTTTTGTATCAGAAGAAGATGAATAAAAAGTTTTTGGTTTCTAACTGCTTATGCTTTATACACGTGCGAGTTTGAGTGTGTGTCTGTGTTTGATTGTGATTACTCGAGAGCAAAACCGATTCTTTAACATAAAGTCAAATGATCAAAACGTTGCTAATAGTGACATTTAAAACGTTCACTGAAGGAACTTTTTGTGTGTATCCTGGCAAAGAAGTAAAGATATGAGCTGAGGGCTCTGAGCCTCCTAATAGCTACTTGGAGTAATTGACTAGAGAGAAGGGATTTGCTGATCTGGGTTCGCTTTCTGGGTTGCACAATGCTGCCACCTCTTGTCTTAGGAGACAAATTAGGTTTTGACGCCTCCTCAAGCAGTTATTCAGCTTGAGCTCTCACAAACCTACCAGTAAAGAAATCTCTACGTTTTCTATTGGAAAAGAATATTACTGCATAGGACCAGTTAAAAAATTTATATACAAAGATTTAATGCAGAAATGTCACCCAGTATTTACTATGCAAGGATATTCGCTCAATACAAACTCTTTTTGCATGAATTACTACAAAAGTACTGTTTGGCATGGAAGGGATCAGCTTTAATGGTATCATGGTCACTAAAACAGGTACTGGTGGTTTTGGTAGTGTGGGCCAGTGGCAAGTATTGCTGAAATCCATGTCTCCATTAAGCTTGTCAGCGAATGGAAACGAGTTGCTTCACAATTTCCTGGTAGAAAACTGTCCTGATCATCCATAACTGTGAAAATGTCCACCTCAAACCACTTTGATTATTTGTGCCTTGCCTCAGTGTGTATAATCTTCCCTTTTAGAGTTCTGTGCTACTTTGTTAAAAGCAAAAAAAAAAAAAAACATAGAAGTTTGTGATTGTATTATGAAAATGTGTTAAGAAGTTGAATAAGTTTGAATACTTTTCCAAGGCCCTGTACATGTCCATTGCCTGATTCAATTATTTTTACAGGATTTGATTCTACATTGAAAAACAAGCTCTAAACAAATTATTTTTACCTACTTGAAGGCGAGAAAAAGGTCAAGTAGAGGTAACTTCCTCCCTTCTCCTTTTTGAGTATGTAAATTGTTTTAGTAATTGTAAATACCTTATTCATTTCTTACGCTATGTATGAGAGCACTCTCAACAGAAACCAGTGTGCCAATCATCCAAAACAGAGACAACCTTGCAATGCACACCCACACTTCAGGACAATTTAGAGTAGAGACAAGTAAGGCAAGGCAAGTACAGAGCACCATGCATACACAAGGATATTTAAGGTGCATTATGGGATTTCAAATTAAACAAAGCATAATTATAAAAGCATTTTGAAAAATATGTTAAAATGCAGATATGAAAGACGTAGAAAGAAACATTGGGAAACCATCATTAGTCCACTTACTGAAAGCTGCTATAAACAACAAACATTTTCAGCCCTGATTTCAAGGAACCAACCGTTTCTGCACATTTCAGGTTTTTGGGAATTTGTTTTAGAGCTGAGGTGCATTATTTTTTTTATTAAATTGATTAATTTATTTGCTGTGGAAATATGTCCATAATGCTGCACAGGCCGTAACAGCGCCCCCATTACCAACTCAACAATAACCTTTCAACCCTTATATGAACACTGTAGCATATACAGTAATGTTCGCAAGACATAAAACCTGCTAAACATTCAAAGTTTGGCCTCATTTTGCAGAAATGCTTCATACGAGTCAGAAGGTACAGGTATTATTTAACTGGAAAAAATGAAATAATTTGTATTTTTTTTTTTTTTTTTTTTTTTTTTTTTTTTTGTGCATGCGTGTGTGTGAGGGTGTGTAAGCAGAGAAGATGAGGCGAAGCGTCCAAATATGTAGCTGTGCAGCTCCGGTTGCCTTCCTGTAATTTTCGGAGTGAATTGAGTGTTTGTTTAAAAGCGCGCTCAAAAGCCTGAGGTAAAGGGAAAGTGACAGCATGTACAGCTCTATTGTTTCCAGATGTGGCTGCACTAACACACACACACACACACATACAGAGTCTCCTGGCACACACATATACACACACATACACACACACACATAATCACGCATGCAGACAGAGCTGTAATATTTCCAAACTGTGCACCCTACATACTGTTGTTTCTTTGTCAACTTTATGCGTTGCCTTTCATTAAGGATGGCTCAAACTGTTTCTTTTTTTTCTTTACAGTGAATGCCACAGGTCATTTCCATCCCTATGCTTCTTCTCCTGAGGCAGCCAATTGCACATTTCTGTGGTTAGTTACATAGGCGCACGCACACACACACACACACACACACACACACACACACACACACACACACACACACACACACACACACACACACACACACACACACACACACACACACACACACAATCTTTAATATCCAACAGCTCAAACTACACGCTGACTTTTCCATTCCTAAAATGACATAACAATTACACTCACACATACCCAATAAATGACAGCTTTACAACACATCTGGATATTAGCTTTTTTATGTTCACATATGGACACATCTAGTTCATACCCTATAAAAACACACATGAGCACGTTTGTTCTTCTAGTTGTTCTTTTTTTTTTCAAGGTGAAATGTGAAAGACTGATAATAAAACTAATCGGCGTCATATTCTCAAGAACGCGTCTTCGGAGCTGCTTCGCTTTGTGGGAACTCGTGTACATGCTAGACACACATTGCCAGGTGTGTGGGTGTAAAAAGAGTGCTAAGAGATTTGGACACGTAGTTTTTTAAGACAGAGAGAAAGAAACGAGCACCTAGGGACAGGGGGAAAAAAGTTAAGTAAATACAAGAGCTGAAGAGGGGGAAAAAAAACTGAAGAGACTGGAGTGAAGGGAAATGAATTGAGTGAGAAAAGGAGGGAGAAAAAGGAAATCTCTCATCATCCAGCAGCAGAATGTTGCAGCTGTTCCCTCTTAGAAATGTTGAAATCGTTTCCCCCGTTCTGCTCGGTGAATATGTTGTATGGATATTCTGAAGCAACGGCCACCGCTGGGGGATTCTGGGTGACGTAGTTGTCTTGGCCTGCGAGCCGCTTGCGTTGCGAGGAGGATTTGCAAATGTTGGTTCTCAGGCCAAACATGTTAACGAGCTGAGACCGAACTCCAAAAAACCCCGGCCAGGAGGGAGATTAGAGAATTAGTTGCGATAAATTTAAAACAAAAAGGGTCTTTCTTGCTTAGAGGGGCGCGTGAAGGGCTGGGATTATTCCGTCCAAGACAAGGAGGCTCGCTTTTTCAGGTCAGGTTGGATATGTGGAAATGTTTTGATGGGTTATCATAGGAGGAGTGCAATAATCATTGATTGTTATTCTATAGGCTATATGTTAATAGTTTTAACCAGCCAAGGCTAGTTTAGTCTTTAGAGATTTGCTGTTTTTTGTTCCTTGATGGCAAATATGTTAAACAAAATATGTTTTTCTTCTGATATCTCTGAAAACCTAGATATTCCCCCATAAATTCATAATATTTTACAAGCTTTATGCAGCTAATCCTAATTGCAGTCATTAAACTAATTGTTTTCTCAGTTAACCAGTCTTAATGGTACAACAACTAGTGCCAATTACTAAGACATTAAATTGATACCACCGGTAAAAGGCACGAACAGGCAAATTCCTGTTTTTATGCATTTATTTACACATTTATTAGTTTTTTTCTTCAAGCAAAGATAACTGTCTATACCAGGGGTCACCAACCTTTTTGAAACTTAGAGCTACTTCACTGGTGTTGTGTCATACAAAGGGCTACCCGTACTGACCTTTGAACTAAAAGAGTCTGAGTTCACCTTAACCTTGTGTAAAACAAATACATTTTTCATTCTTTGTTATAGATATTGTCATTTTTTAATTTATATAAATACAAGTGTGATTAAACAAGTAGCATAACGGTATAAAATAACGTTTTAGATGCAGCTCTCTGGTGGAATTAATTTTTTTTAGAACAGGCTTGTTGGCTCCACGTGGTCCTTGGGGGTACTTGGGGGTACTTGGTGCCTGTGGGCACCATGTTGGTGACCCCTGGTCTCTACAGACATTTGCAGCACTATTGCTTTATGCAAACCAATTTACATACTTGGTTTGCATAAACCAAGTATGTTTATCCAATCCACTGATTGGAGAAATCAGTGTGAGCTGATGGTGCATTAGCATCCTAAAAGAGCCATTAATCAGTGAAACGTTAACCCCCACATAACTTAAAAGATCAATAAGTGATATTTCACCACTAGGTGGTGCATAGCCCTGTCTATAATCCAAAACAAAATGTGTATCAAGCCACGCCTTCTCTACCTCGCTCTAGCTGCAACTTGGCACCCATTTCCCCTGCCATTCTCACCCATGTGCACATAGATAAAATCACAGCAAAACAGAATCACCTTTCAGGGGAACATGTCTAGTGAAGAAGTAAGTAACTCATGACTTTATAATGTTATCAGCAAAATAACTTTTTGATCCATTGGCCGTGCTCTCCGGTATTTTGTGCCTGACGTGTTTTTTTTTATGGCCAAGGAGGGGTTAAGCACTGAGTGGCAGCTGTTCACATGGACATACATGCAACACGCTGTCAGCCCAGCTTTGTAAACAAGACACTGGAGAACAACACAGAGAGATGGTGTGTGACATCATACCATAGTCCGTCTAAAAATATGCATTTGGTTCTTCACAAAACATTTTTTAGTTATTTTTATCTAAAATAATGACATTTCGGTTATTGCTCCTTTAACTAATAGAGGAAAGGGTGTAGAGTAATAGTGATTCTGCCTATATTATACAATTTTTGTTTAAAGACATAGACAAATATAACATATACTTACTCATAAACAAATTACTTATAAGAGAAACTTTCAATAGATAAAAAAAAATCACACCCCTCCACACACATATACCCAAAAACAAACAAACGCAAAACAAAAATGTACATACATGTACTTCTTGGTAGAAAAACAGTGACAATGTTGAAATTTATTGCACTTTAGCATGGCATTTTCTACAGTGAGACCACTGTAGAAAATGTTAAGTAGGTATAGTGATAATAATGTAATAATAATCATAATAATACATATCAATAACTAATTTAAAGAAGAAATTAATTCACTATTGAATTTGTTCAATCTGGCATCTCATTTATTTGAGATGTGGCAACACCATCTCTGTATTAATTCTGTATTCTGATTTAAATATTCCAATGCCTCCCTATGCACATATCTTTTGTTTATAAAATTGAACCACATTTTAATGAACTTTGTTTTAGCTTCTTCTGTAATCATGTGACTCCACAAATATGAGGTTACCTTGAGCCATTCTGGCCACCAGATGGCGCTCGTTGCCAAAGCTACACTCAGCAGTCTTTGAACCCGGAGTGCACGCTGAGCTCTAGTTCCACAAGTTTCCAGTGAGATTGGGAGGCTGATCCTGTGTCATTTAGACTCATCTCCAGAGGAATAAATCTCCAAGTTGAGTTCAGGAGGCAAGCACTCCTCCAGTTTGTGGCGGTAATATTCATCAACCCTGTTGCCCAAGGTGTTTCTGGATTCCCCATCATGCACTGAGCACCCGAGCTCAACTTTCTGATTTTGTTTTCTCTAAATGGATTATGCAAAACTGTATGCTATTCATGTCACTTTTGCTTCTACTCATTCTGTTCCACAAACAATTAGCATCTCAGCATTTGTCTTTTAATCTCTCAATTACAAAGGCTCAGAAACACAATAATGTAAATGTTTTAACACTAATATTCCTATTATACACAGATTTTCTGATATCACGGGAAATAAAAGTTACAATAATGAAATGTGAGGCTGAGAGAATCTATGTTACATTGGGTGGACAACTTTCTGCTTTAGAAATATCCACTGCTCAATACAGTCACTCCCATACATTGGGTGGGGGAAAAACAGGAAGATAGAAGAACAAGAGAAAGAAAATAAGGAGGTAGAGAAAGGGGGAGGAAATGTAACGGTGATCTTTTGGAGCCCAATCAGAAAAAAAATAGCACAACAAATGATACCATTAGTTTCCATATTCACAAAGCCAGTTTGGCAAACCAAATGACTGGAAATGACTCATCTAAGCATAATCCATCTCCAAGAGCCTGTGTGGATATGTTTCCCTCTAGTGTTTTCCTGTGCATCTGTGAATTCATAGAGGACAGAAAGAGAGGGCACGGAGAAACTTGGCAGCAGGCAATGTTCATTGGTCCGTCATATTTCTGACTTATGTTTCCTTTTGTTAAATTGTTTTGTGATGTAAAGTTGGTCTAATCACTATTTAGCACACTGACATCGTATCTGGTATAGTTTTCTGCATTTTCTTGGCACTGTTGTGGTAAAAGACTCTTGAAATAAATCAGTCTTTTATGCCAGCAAGATGTATACTCACGTTTCAGAATTTAGGAAAATCCTAACTTTAATCCGAGTACTTGTATTTAATACAGAAAATATCCCTCAACAACAAATACTCTGAGTGGCTTTGACAAGGAGTTAATACAGCTGGTAAAATAAGTATCGACAATTTTAACCTTCGTCTGTTGATGTACTTGTAATATCGTAAACTACTATATTTGAAATAAAGGGAAATGGCACAGGGAAAAACAAAGAAACAGCTAAAGAAAAGGATGAAATCTGATGTTAAAATTTGTCAGCATTTAGAAAACCTCCCTGTTGATATATACAAATAAATATCAGGTGGTGTAAAATTAACTGATGGCCTATAAGGAAGTTTCTCATTACCAAGGTTTTATACAGGGTGGTACATTTGGTATACCCATTAAGACTTTTGTGAATGTCTCTTTGCTGTTATAACATTTACAAAATACTTACATAGTCACAGATATACTTGTAAACCTCTGAATGAATTTTATAGCGAGCGCCATTGGAGATAATATCCAATGGCGGACATATCATCTTTTTACCATAAACCAGGCACAGCCAGGTGTCCCCTGTTGGATTTCTGAAAAAGGGAGTTTAAAAAAAATTTAACCAAGTTGTCTAAGAGGCTGGGAGGCGTAGCAAACAGTTTTTTAGAAAGATCTGCCTATAGCAGGAATAGTTTTTTTCTATGAAAACAACATGTAAGGCACTCCACTTCAATGATCTTTATGCTATCTTTAAAGTTTCTTTAAGTCTCCTGCAAAACATTTTGACAAGCCAAAGTAATACTGCGAAAATATTCCCTGTTCAGATAAAGCCAAAGCTAAACGCTGGAAGTCATTGCTCACACTGTTTGGAGGAACAATGGTCCTGCAAATCCCCCCAACAACACCATACTAGGATTACATGTGGGAACATTATTAGGTGGGCTGACTTCTACATAGATGAAAACTTCGGCTTCGTCACCATCCATTTGTGTTTGGATTTTCTTTCGTGTTTTCTTTAGGTCGTTTTTACCGGTTCTTTTAGTTTCCTGGATCCTGCGTCTTTAGTCTAATATCCTTACATGTTTGATTATATTTCAGTCTTTTGTGAATTTGTTTGTGGATTCATAGTTCATTCTGTTAGATTGATTTCCCGGGTTCCTCCCTGATTGCCCCTGCCAGTCCTTCTCCCTCACCTCTTTGCCCTCCTTGTTCTTAGCTGTTGCTCATCTCTTATCTGATTGATTTCACCAGTGTCATGCCTCACTCTCTCCTCCCCTTCCCCTGTATTTAAACTACCTGGACCCTTGACTCTCCGCTGGTTTCACTCTGATTCCTCTGTGCCAATTTTTTTTCCTGCGTTTCCTACATGGTATAGAATATTTTGTAAATTTTCCTTAGTTCTAATTAAACTTCTTGCCGATGCAACACTCTGAGCTTGGACCCTCCTTAATTAACATGTGTTGCAGTATAAGGAATGCAGAGAGTTGTGCTATTGATTTTACCTTGCTTATTGAGGTGTAACCCCCACTTCTATACAATTTTAACATCTAATATAAAAACATTCCTTTTGTTGAATGAAACAAATATGAAAAGCTAGAAACATCAGTTGGTTCTAGTAGAAAATAAGCAAAAATACAATCAAAATAATAGGTTCACGATGGGACCAAAAATAGGTTATGTGCTCCAAGCTTCAGTCAATCCAAAAGTCAATAGATGCACCTTCTGGAAATAATCCAACCAAAAAGAACCCTATGATGAGCCAAAGAAGGGCATGTTCATATTTATATATGTTTATGAGATGAGTTATAGGATTTAAATGTAGAGCAACCAATCAAAAGTGAAATCTGAATTAGCTCCTTCTGAATCTGAATTATATTTTCCTTCTGTAGTAAGAGTGGTGTAATCTTATTGATGTGGGGATCTCTTCAGGGTTTACAGTTTGCTTCGCCTTTCTTTATCTTTTATCTGAAAAGCTACTTTTGTGCGTCTATATTGATGCGCTGTTGGTGTGGTGTATGGCATCTCTGGATGTATTGAGTTTAACTTAGCATTCGTTTTTAGTTCACCCAGTGGTCAGCCACTTTGGTCTGTCAGATTTAAACTTTGCAGCATGCCTGAATGGCAATGAGACAATTACCCAAAGCCTGTGATCCAGGGCTCACTGTGCACTGCTTATTAGGGCTGGTCCAAAACACCCCGGCTGCACATCTGTCACACAGATATGGAAATTAAATGACACCAACATGAAAATGAAAGCATTGAAACACACGCACAAACAACCGAATGAAAACACACTTACCTTTGTGCAAAAAAAAGGTCTCATCATTGACGATCTTGTTTACAGCAGTTTCCAATGGTGATATTTAGAGCAATACAGTTGCTATGTTGATTACCCCAACATAACATAATGCTTCATTTCTACCCAACCCTTTTCCCTGAATGTAATATGCAGCACTAATATCAAACGCCCTGTAAAAGACAACATTGTGTCAAAATACACAGCTTCTCAATATTTCCGATGCATGGTTTCAAATGAGGAAATGGTTATCCAAATCATGTACATAATTGAATGTTGAAATGCCTTTAAATGCATTTGATTTATACATTTCATTTGAAATGTGTTTTGTGAGCTGCTGTGAATAAAAAGCACTGAAAAGATGTAGCCAACTGGAAGTTCAGTTAACACCCAATGGTCCTTTGGGATTTACCTTGCTGATGCAAAAATACTATCATACATCTCTCAAACTGGCTTATGTGCTTCTAGATGCAGAAATGGTTGTTTTGTAAATTGGCTGATATGTAAGCTCCACCCAGATAGTTAAATGTATTTTTCATGTTTGAGTGATTTTTAGGTTGCTTTAAGTGGATTAGCAAACACAGGCCATCAGAAGGCCGGGAAAAGTATTGCTGAAAACCACTTAAAAAGATTACGACAGGATTGTTGCTGTTTAGGAACCACAAAGAAATAAAAGGCTGGTCAACACTTTTTTCTTCCTGGTTCATCACAGTGCATGGTATACAAGGGAGGAACGACAATTTTCCTTGTGAAAGAATTAAATGAAAACAAATAGGAAACTGATCAAAACTGACTTCTTTTCTGGCACTTTTTAGCAATTGTAAGCATTTATTTTCTGTTATCCTCTGATTTATTCATTTATGAATGCATTTAAGAAGTAATTTTATTCGGTGGTTCCTTGGCAGCAAGGCCTCAGTAAATTGTCTCCCCCCTGAAATGTTTGTGATGTTTGTTATGTTATGGCGATTGTACTGAAACAACAATTTCCATCTGGGATTATTAAAGTATTTCTGATTCTGATTATTGTGTCATGTTGATATATATATATATATATATATATATATATATATATATATATATATATATATATATATATATATATAGTTGTTTATTTCAGTATTTTCATTGTTTTTCAGATAAATTAACCTCATCAAAGCATGATAAATGAGCTGTCTCAGGAGGCAAATGTGCCAAATTATTCCTGTTCTTGACTGAATTATATCACAGGTGATTGTGTCCCTAATGCTGCGAAACTGAAGAGCTGAATGTGCAGCTGCTGATACTGTCTCGGCAGACAGTTCTCCCATGTTGCTGTCTTTTCTTTATTTACTGCACCTAAATAATCACTCTCTCACACACATACATGGACACAGTAACATTAATTTAAAGCTATGTCAGAAATAATCTGACATAGCCCACGGAGAGGAAATATGGAAAAAATGGGACAAACACATGAGACCCCCTGGGAACAATAGTCATCTGTCTTTACATACAGCTAGGGCATGTAGACAGAATGCAAGGCCATGGGGAAGATAAATTCTCTAAAATTATGGTTGGCAAGGTACTGTGATTGATGAGCAGCACTTTTGATCAAAAAGCAGACTTATCCCTATAAAACATGGTTGTTAATTGAAAGACATTTTATTGTAATGTGACATTTTCAATATTTAAAATATATTTTTGGGACCTGTGCAGTGTTAAAACAAATTCCGATCAAAATCAGCCATAGACAAAAGATGCTAAGTCTGAAACAAAACATTTGCTGTACAACATGTTCAGAGGATTTATTTATTGAAGTTACCAAATTGCTGAATTTGTGTTGCAATTTATAAAGTAGAACTTCAGAGAAAACAAAAAAAATGATTATTCTATCCTTTCATAACTTAAAAACTCTAATCATAAAATGTCCATCTGTTTTTAGTTTTGATGCAGTGCAGGCTTTACATGCTAGAGTTTGTCTGCTATGAAAAAAAGTGTTAAAAAATGGCTATTAAAAGATGCCAGAGCCTGAATAATCCAACCGGACTTATTAAACTGAGCTCTAATGAGGAAATAATGATGAGGATGATTGGTGGAAAGCAGAAAATGTCATTAGAGAAAGGTTGGATGAGCTCTTAAAGTCCCAGCGAGCAAATACAGCTGTCTTTCGCTCCCACTGGGCTTCTTCAATTGCAGATGCAACAGGGCATGTTGTGAGCTCACCTCTCCCCTCAAAACAGAGACATCTGGCTCCCCGCGCAAGCCATATGCTGTGTAACGCGAGCTCTCTCTAGTCTCCATCCCCTTGTTTTGCTTTCATGTCTTTTTTCTCTTTCTGTTGCCCATCTTGCTGTCTTTGATGGAGTGCCAGAGGCTAGCAAAAGCTCCTGCTCCAGAGCTTTGTGGGCATGCTGTCCCCCTCTGTAACTGTCCGCTGAAAACCGGAAAACACACATTGCCCCGACTTCCATAGACTTCCATTCATTTTCAAGACTTTCTATGGCCTAACCTAAACCTAACTGATGTTGTGCAATTACACAAGTTATTTAATGTTTAGCAAAAACTCTTGGTCTGATATGTATTGTCCAGTCAATGTCCCTTTTATTAATGTAATTATTTCCACAGGATATAATTAAGACTCAAATTGATCACTTAAGAAGCTAGAGGGCGCTGTAGGCAAACGATTAACTAGAAATTATGTGTCAGGGGACATCTGGACCATGTGGTCATTAGCTTGATAAGTTAATCTTAAATTACCCAAAGCACCATTAAATCTACATTAATATCCCCTATTAATGCTGTTCTAATGCTCGTAGCACTATTGCACGATGATGGAGCAAACAAAAACATGTGTTATGTTTAAACAAATCATAGTTATACTCAACTTGGGTTAGTAGCGAGTTATGAAGGAGGCTAATAGTGGCTAATGCTACTGGACATTTGGAGCTCATCTAAAATTATTCTTAAGCTATATTTTTGGTGTAATTAGCGGACCAGAAAACACAAACATTAATGTCCCATCAGGGTTGAAATCCATTATGGAAATAAAGTTTGTCATAACCGCAAAACACAACCCAAAACACATCAGCATATAGCTTTGTTTCAAAAGTCGCCAACGGGTAGCTCAGCCTGTGAGCTCCGGGTCTTAACTTCAGTCAAACCTTCAAAACGCATTAGAAATAAACCATTTTAAATGATTAATCCCATCCTAATGTTCCCTACTCATCTCTGCCAAACCTCTGCCTCTGTGTCCGTTTGGTTGACAATGGGGCACCCAGTTGAAAGCAGTTTGGGTCAGCGGCGAGGAAGCGGCTAGCTTGCTGGGAGCCGTAGACCAATTAGCCATTTTATGGCACAACAGATGTGAAACTCCTCGTCACGAGTGTTCACGGACAGAGGAGAGAGGGCCTCTCCTGTGCGGTTGACCAGCAGTGTGCAAAAAGAGGAAGATTGGCCAGGGCAGCTAGGCCTTATAGTTTTAATAGACACTCTGCTGTGAGGGCCTGTCTCTGGGTGCCTGCAGCTTCTTATAGCATTAGAAACGGTCTGATTTTATTTCAATCGGCTGAAATCCCAACATTGACATCTTAGTCCTAAACCTAACCTGTAGCCCAGTAAGAAAGTGAGGACTAAAAAGAAGGTTCTCACTTTATATCAAAGTCCTCACTTTACTAGTAAAATGAGCAAGACATGTTTTCAGTAATCTGCAAGTACACACACACACACACACACACACACACACACACACACACACACACACACACACACACACACACACACACACACACACACACACACAGATGTAGATTATTAAAAAGTGCATTTTTAATGATCCACGGTTTATTTGAATTGCCACCAATGGGCAGGCTGCACACCTTCATTGTGACCTTGCTGTTTGTTGGGAGACTAGACCTGCCTTACTTCCAACACAGTGAACAGAAGAATTGTACCCTTTTCTTTTACTCTAGGTTATCGTCCCTGCTTCTTTAATGATTTTGTCCATCATTGCTGTGGTTAGTCGAATGGGTGTAGGTGACATAAAATCAATAACCAAGCTGAACCTATTTCACATTGATTTAAACATTAGCATCGACTTGTTTGCTCTTGTTCACGATTTCTTATATTGCTTGAGCATTCTGCTCTTTGAAGTCGTTGTGAAGAGAAAAATACCAGCACCTGCCTTAAGGAGCTCGGTCTGCTAAGCTTTTCAGACCCGAGGGAATATGTACTCAATTCTTTAATAATGCTATTTATCATGTCAAACGTGTAAGGCAACAATATGATTTGCGGCAACCAAATTGTCCATACCATGCTGTTGCATCTGAGTATTTCCTAAGGGTATTTCTTTTATGTACTTTAAGGTTTTTATAATGGACTCAGACACATGAACCTTAAAGAAACCACGCTGCTGAAGTCAGTTATGGTGTTCTGATGGTTTTCTTGGATAGTTTTAGTGCCTGATGGGATCACTTATACAATTTCTAGATGTGTTTTAGATATGGGGCAGGAAGTAATTTGCATTAAAAGCAACAACCAATACACTTTAAAATGTGTCAAAAGGTTGCGTCTTTGTAAGTTACAGGTATAATTGGAAGTACAAATAAAATGCAATGCTGGATGTAGTAAAATACTGAGAAAAGTCTTCTTGACGTCTTTGAAACTTACTTCATAGCTATACTGCTTAAAGTGAAGAACACAAAACTACCCCTTTGTCTGTAAATTGTTGAAAGATCCTAAACTTATTAAAGTCCTCTGATTGGAAGTTACTCTTCGTTTTATGATTATGTTACTTATACCAAAGTTAGCTAGTCTGCTGTACAATTTCTAAAAACAAATTGGATCACAAAAATACAAACATAACAATCAATAGAGGCCCACGCATCAACAGACACACATTCTTTATTCAGAGACAGACACCAAGCGAGGGCCGCAGATGTGCTTGGCCTCACACATCTTTTCTCTATCTTAGGGATCCATTTAAGCCATGTACCTGCCCACTGGAGGATTTAGACTGAGCATCTAGAACCTGTCTGTCATGCCGCGCTGCCCGGTGCACTTCACACACACCAACACGTGCAAAGCCCGTCTGTTGCTTGGTCTGGTACACATTCATCCATAAGGCATGCGGCCAATTTTTAGTTATTGAAAAGTGGGGATATACCGAACGTGTGTTCCACTGTGTGTGAGCTTGTTTGATAGAAAATTGCAGCATAATGAGATTAAATATTTCAAATATTGCCGTTTTAAGATGGTGTAGGGAATCTGGTTGAAATACAGTCATATACTCAAAACCTTGTTTTCAGTTATGTGAAATCAGGTTATTGCTTAATTTTTATTGATGAACACCTCAGGCTGTAAACTGAATCAAACTAGGAAAGCATTGACAGCTAATGCGGATGTCCTTATTCTGCCAGTAATGCAATTTTTATACAATGAAGTATCTGAAAATGTTTAAACCCTAACCCTCATATTTTAATTGTCTTATCCTAAACTAACTCTCCCTGCTCTGCAGGGATGGAGGTCTCAAATTTTTTCCCTGTCTCGGTTAGTGATGCACCAATCCACATTTTTTCATTTCCAATCTGATCCCAATACCAAAATTTGGATATCGATACTTTTGTGATACCAGAGATCTTTTTGCTTTAATGTTATTCACGTCATATTGTTGATTTTCTTTTGCAGTGCGGTCCCCATTCCCTCCCATGGCCAATGGGTTGGGCCGACCCTGACACCTGAAACACTCAGCAACCAAGAGCAGCAAAGGGCACGTAGACTATCTCCCTGAAAGCAGTCACAATACTAGGTCACTCCTGTACAGTAGTTGGCGCTATGTAACACAAATGGTTGCAATCAAATATGTATCACAAAAGTTGATTTTGCATGATATAGGATCTTTGAATATCACTTAAAGTCCAGACAGCCTGACGTGGGCACGATCAGATACTAGCTTTGGTAAGAGGCCAGCATAGTCAATCTTTAAAATCTCTGATGTGCAAATGCCTGTGGGGCATACATCGTGGATAAGCTGCCACTGCTGCCATCATACTCTTCCACGCAGCACCCACTGCCAACCACTCATTACAGAAGGATCATCCATGCTCAAAACAGTCAGGAAATTCTCACAGATCATGTAACGCATAAGGAATACACAGCTTTGTTGGTGCACCCCAGTAGACCTCTTAAGGACCCTACAGCGATCGCCGAAGTTCTCGCTGATTTTCATACTGTGGTGTGGTCAAAACTCAGTGGGATTTGAGCCTCAGTGATGCGACAAGAGGATTGGCAATGGTTTAAGGAAATCTGAACAAACAAAAGCATCATTTTACTCTCAATCTCAGAACTTTAAGGCTTTTCAGACAGAGCTCTCTAATGCTGACATAATAAGGCGGAAATGGGTCATGCAGTTTAGGACCATAAAACAGATTTGTTATGCATATGAAGGTTGCAAAGAGGGTTAGATAAAGAAAATAAAAACCTAAACTAAAGTGTAAATAAAAAATTTCAGTGGGTTACCACAAAATCCTCCACACTGCTCCTTTTATATGATGCTGCATTTCTCCTGTCAATGTGTTCAGATGCTTTCTCTGTCCTTCACATGCTCTGGAGCTTTCATAGATGCCTCTTTGCCCAGCAAATCCATTTGTCTTTTGCTGCAGTTTCCCTGTGGGCTCAATCAGCATCGAGCTCTGGAGGAGAGATTATAGCCTTTAGCAGTGTTCAGTTGCTAAAAAAGGGAGACCAGTCACGGAGAAGATGATAGGGGCTTAACCTGAGGTAGAAGACAAGCGTGTCTATGAGGGAAGTGGAAGGTGATTGTGAAGTGAGGCAGAGAAGGAAATTGAATAAATGGAAAAATTGATTAATAAAACTGCTAATGAAAGACAGTGAGAAGTGGGCAGAGAGGTGAGATCCCACATCTAAAGCTAAATAATGCTGCACTGTAGGTAGTAATTCTTCTCTTTTCATCCATAGAATACATCACAAATGTCAGATTATCAATATAAGTAGGACCAACACTGAACATGATGATGATGATATTATTATTATTATTAGTAGTAGTAGTAGTATAATAATAGTATAATAATAATTATTATTATTATTAGTAGTATAATAATAGTATAATTCAAAAATTGTCCTCCCTATGCACAAAAGTATTAATTCCTGCTTACTCACTATGCCATTCACAGGCTATTTCAATTCAATTCAGTAGCATTAATGTGGTGTAAAATTATAACAGATGTCATCTTCTAAGTAAGGCGGATCTAATTCACCTCCAGTTATGTGATTAAGTTCAGATCAGTCCACTTTATTCCAATGCAATCCAAGCATATATACACATTCCTGTTTCAAACCGTGTGGGTAACCTGGTATTTATGAGTTAAGATTTTGATATGTTTTGATGTTAATGATGACAATAGCTTGCAAAAGTAGAGATGTTTCTAATAACATGGTGACTTCACAGGGTTGGAGAAATAGAGAGATTATTTACTAATATCACCCTTTTCTGATTAAAATAAATCAGAATACAAAGGAAATGATTTGTAAAATAAAAAATAACAATAGTTTCTTGTACCACTGACCATTTCAGCAAAGATGACAGAACATGTTAATGCATATATGTCTGCATCCATCTGTTGATCAGCATAAGAAGCCAGTACATGTTGGTTACTTGACATTTTAGTAATGGTGACATTAAACCTGTGTGCCTGACATTTGAATCACCCATTAGTTATTGCAGACAGCTTCCTCGTAGCTGTTGGGTGAGACGACCACCCTCCTATTTTATCGTATTTCTTTGAAAGGGTCGCTTCGGATCCATGAGTGTCCTCGTGTCCCCATGTTGAGTTTAAAGGGTTGTTTCAATCATGAATGACTCAAGGGATAGTGATATTCAGAAACAGCAAGACTACACATATTCATCCACCAGTATCAAAGAAACAAAAGACGAGAAAATATTTCTTCAAGGAAAAATATAAAAAACATCAGTGTCCAGAGCAGAAGCTGCTCATATAGCAGAATGTGATGCTGAACATGATGGAAAAAACTTGTAAAGGGAATTGTTTTTATTGTAGCGAGAAACATTTGTTCTTTCACGTTATTTTGTGATGAGACCGAAACAGAACTTTTTGAATGTCATTGTACGTACTGTGTTTTTCAGTATATGTACAGGCAGACCTCATAAAATTGGAACAAAGAGAAATACGCGGGGGTATTCTTCATAAGTATCTGAGGATGGAAGGAGTTTGGATTTAGTTTAGCTAAATAAAGTTCCCAAATACAAATACAGTCACATGGTTTCAGAGAAAGTAAAAGAAAAATGGCAACTTAAATCCAATTAAAAATGTTTTGAAAGAACTAGATCACTGTGGTAGAAGAAACTTTCAGAACCTTCAACATTGAAAAAGAGCTTGGTATTTTCATAATTGTTAACAAAAAAATTTGCATTCACATGCCAGGCCCATTGGTGGCGCTGTGACACTACCACAGAAACATATAAAAGACACCGGATATGCGCAGACAACAAACGTAAAGTAAATACAACTCCATGGTGGGGGATTGAACGTTTATTCAACATGATCTTTATGTGGGTTTAGAGAGGACACACTGTGTAGAGCAGTCTTGTCGGAAAGGAAGACTCCAAGGAATGCTACTAACAGCCATAACAAAGCCAATAAACGGCAAAATACCTTTGCTGATACACCTAATCTCGTCTTTGTGCAGATAGAGTCCTAAACCCCAACACTGGAGGGAAATACTAACCCCAAACCCAGTCCACCTATACCCGCCTTATGTAATTCACTTCACCTATCCTAATTGTACTGATAATGACCAAATAAGTGGTTAAATAATAAATAATAGTTAACCAAAGCACCTGAAGGACAAATCATCAATCCAACAGCAAAATCTAGAAATAAGTAAAACTCACTGAAATATTTGGAAATAATTATTTTATGAACATTTTACACAGCAGTGTCTGACGACATGCTCTGCACACTGGCATACACAGATGATTTCACCATTAACATCTTTACACCAAATAAATGCCTCACACCACACATGAAGGCCTCCTGCACCATCCGTTTTAGAGATGCACTATAGGAGAATGAAATGAAATTATTTAAGTGTACAAAACATGAAAGCATAAAGAAACAAATAAATAGCATGTTGCTGAAACATGAATTTGGGGAAAGGAGGGATGTTCAGCAGAACTTTCTGAGCTGATTGGGCGAAGCGACACCTCATGCTCACCTACAAATGGTTGGTTTTAGCCAATCACGGTATTAAATAAAAATGTAGGCAGCAGGCATCATGAGAACCCACAACAAGTTACGCTGGTCAAGACACTTCTTGCTGTTCAAAGATGAAATTGTGAATCCTGCTGGCTATGGGCTCAGCAGCTCTTGCTTTCATCACAGCTGTGTCCCGCCTTAAACCATAATACTGCAACGTGATTGGCCTGAACCATTTTTGGTTCGGTCCTGAGCGATTGAGACAAGAGTGGGACAAGATGGACTACCTGTTTTTGTAAAAGCACAAATACCGCGAGAATTCAGCTGGCATGCAAGGTTATGAAGATGTTTTATTTGGACATTAATGAAATTTCACAGCATTAGTTCAGCTCTATGCTCATTCATTTATGTATCCCTAATTTACAAATTAGTTGTTAGGGGTCAGTATGCCAGGTAATTATCACCTTCCCTGTCATCTGCCCAATAAAACCTTTTCCTTTTTTTTACCAGAACACATCAAAGGAGGACACGGGCAATACAGGCGACCACGTTAGGGTAATGTGTCTGTGCAGAAATAACATTAACAACATGCGTGTATTGATCTGGAAGGTATGAAACATCAAATAAATACAACC
Organism: Fundulus heteroclitus; assembly: GCF_011125445.2. Taxonomy (NCBI): domain Eukaryota; kingdom Metazoa; phylum Chordata; class Actinopteri; order Cyprinodontiformes; family Fundulidae; genus Fundulus; species Fundulus heteroclitus. The sequence continues at coordinate 333,037 of NW_023396549.1, read as the reverse complement.
TTCACTCTGCAGTCCTCTCCTTTCTTCCTTTCCTGAAACTCTGTCTGCTTGCCTCCTCATCTCATGATATTTGTAGCTCAGTTATTGATGTTGCTTATTTATTTTAGTGTGCGTGTGCGTGTGTGTTTGTGTGTGTGTGTGTGTGTGTGTGTGTGTGTGTGTGTGTGTGTGTGTGTGTGTGTGTGTGTGTGTGTGTGTGTGTGTGTGTGTGTGTGTGTGTGTGCTCCCTGTGAACTCATCTTCTGCTCCCACTCCTGTTTCTGAGCAGACTGCCATGACCTACGGCAGCAGTTCACTTCATTTACCGAATGGCTATATTAGGCAATAAGCTTAGTTGTTTTAGTTGAATGAAGATACGCAATGTTCTTTATTGATAAAACTAGTATAAATTACAAAACTAACATTTAATAAAAGGAAAAATAACCCTGCTATTAAAGTTCTTGCAAATTGAGGGGCTGTCAAACCCCAAAGAGGGGAAGGGTGCAGTGCAAGCTAAACAAACAAAAAAAAAAAAAAACACAAGATGCATCTTATGAGCAATGAAACACAAATTTGGCCGTGTTAGAAGGGGAATAGAACAGAATAGAAATATCCTTTATTTTCCCAGAGTCTAGAACCTCAGGGGTACCAGTAGCAAAGTGAAAGGAAATGAGAGGAAAAAAGAGACAAATATTTTGGGGGTATCCTGTGATACACAGATATAAAATTTAGTCTGCTGAAGAAGGGCCCAGTGTTGTGTGAGTTAATCCCTGGCACCTTTCAAAGACTTTTGCAGACTTCTATGATATAATAAAAATAATTGAAGAAAAAGGACAGTGTGTGAAGATTCTGTCACTTAGGCAGATTAAGATATAACACTGGTTTTGCCTAGGCTACAAGTTTATAGCTTTATGTGCTCAACGCATCAAAAGACATCTGAGATGCTTTTTGTTTCTCTCATTTATGAAAATGCAACAGTTTCTTCTCTTTTTTTTCCAGGTTTTGTTCACTCACAATCTGGACTTAAAATGGATTGTTTAACAGTTTCTATAATTTCATTCACAGAGCATGTCCACAACTTTGAAAATGTTTTGAAGAAGCAAACAAGAATTAACTGTTACACCACATACAGCCCTTATATATATATATATATATATATATATATATATATATATATATATATATATATATATATATATATATATATATATATATATATATATATATATATTCTCATTTCACTCCACCAGCTATTTTGTGAGGATCCTTTACATGAAGATTAAAAACAATTAAAGTTACAGGTTGGGATGTAAAATAAAAACAATAAAAAAGCCAAGGGGGTGAATCATTTTGGAAGGCATCGGGGAGATAAATCAAATAAGTAAAAGGCCTAGAAAGAAAACATAATTACAAATAGTACAAATAAAAAATAAGCATATGAATTATTAACTACATCTTCTTACTTTTTTCAGAAGTGAAAGTCAAAGAAGAGTTATTCTTTGGAATTTGGCTGCTATTTCACGGATGGAGGGCAGTGAGAGGTTAATTCAGAAAAACTACATTAAAGTCATACTCAAGGATTAAATAAACTTTTTTTGGTGTTATTGTTTTTACCTGTCTAATTTTAACTGTTTCTTTTAGTTTCCAGGATCATACTTCTTTAGTTTATTATCCTTAAGTGCTTATTTAAATTTCTTATGTTTGTGGATTTGTTGGTGGACTCTGTTCTTTGTTATTTCTGCGATCATTTTGTGTTGCTTTTTTTTGTGTTCATTCCTTTCTGCTCCTGCTTAGTATTCTCAATCAGCTCTCTGCGCACATTGGTCTCTGCTGCTCCTCTGGTTTCTTTCACCTGTCTTCTGCTTCATTTCTCCATCCTGCCCCAGTATATATTGTCTCCCTTCGTCCCTCTCCCTCTCTCAGTTTCTTTGCTGATACAGTTTGTAAGATTATTTAACTATCGTTAAAACCACTCATGTTCATCACGCTCGATGCTTGGCTCCTCCTTTACTGCAACAACGACACTAAAAAAATCAACTTAGGATTTGACGAAGTGTTCGAATTTTCAGTAAGTGAAGACAGAAGGAACATGAACAGAACGGAACCAAACGGGTAAAACCTTTCCTGTATTATTAAAATATTCAACCAAATCACGCTGCTGCAGTGTACTATTTCAAGGCTGGGCTAAGCCCCCAATGTTCCAGGATCCTATCAGCTCCTCTGGTTTATGTAGCATTCATCCAGCCTCCAGAGCCAGCGGGATACCAGGAATGCTTAGAGTTAACTGGCTGCAGTATTTTCAGCAGTTAAACTAGAAATTAATGGTGTGTGTGTGTGTATACCATCAAAGACGAGGGTTTAAAGCTTTCTCATATATCATTGCCTTAGTCTGTACAAGCCATTAAAGCAGAAACATCTTACCACACATACACAGACAGAAATGTACATCCTGGCAGCTTGACTCCAATTCATGTTCCCTGTATCTACAACACACGAGAAGAAGTGGGAGAATGTGAGCTAGGCTGAGGAGCAAGACATAGAGGAAAGGAAGACAAAAAGAATGAATGAGACAAGGAAAGAGAAGAAGAGGAGGGAGAAAAACAAGTGAGTGAATGTTTATTTTTTTTTTGAGAAAGAAAAACAGCAAAAGATAAATAAAGGCCGAGACAGCCGGGAAGAGAGGAGGTCTGTAGGATTCTGGGACAGCGAAGATCTGGCGGAACGAGACGACATCCTCTGTTGCCATGACAACTGCCTCCTTGTGAGCCGTCACTCGGTCCCATGCTTGTTCGCCCACATGGAGGAGATTCGCAAACACACACACAAGCCTTCCCTCATCGACGCAACGCGTAAACATGCCCTGAAACTCCCACACTGGCTGGAAAACGTACCCGTCCGCCCACCTCCCTCCTCCTCATTCTCCAACAGCCGACCATCCTTGGAGTCTGCCTCCAACACATCAGGATCCGCCATGCGCGTCCGTCTACTTCCAGCCAAAAGTTACACTCATCGCAGTTCACGTTTTAACACACAAACATATCACTGAAGTCACGGTTCTTTGTTTGTCAATGCGACAGGAAGTACAGTAAGAAACCAGAACAGGCTCGTTGGTATGCAGCGTCTGCAACACCGCATATGTACTGCTAGATAGCGCTGTTATGCACAATCCCAGCTGCTAAGCCTAGTCCACAGACACTGACTCCAAAAGCACAAATTCACATGCTGTGTTTGAAATGAATAAAAGAGAACACGGCCAACCTCAATGCAGCTTTTAATACCTGGGAGGATGGATAGAGAGAGAGAGAGAGAGAGAGAGAGAGAGAGAGAGAGAGAGAGAGAGAGAGAGAGAGAGAGAGAGAGAGAGAGAGAGAGAGAGAGAGAACCTGTCCGGACTAAGTTCTGTACACATCTGCCGGAGTCCAAGCGAACCGCTGACCAATATCCCATGCAGCCTTTTCCCTGCCAAGACAAAGTGAGCCAGCCAGCAAACACTTTGCAGCGACACACTCCCACAAACTCACAGTGACACATGTTGGTGCCTCTGCGATACGATCTGTCCCAGGGACATACACACAGCACAGGCAATTAACTTCCCGAGCAGAGAGACACTTGATATAAAGACGAAGCAATTAGATTTATATTGAAGTGAATTACTCTGACATGTCCTCCCTGCTTTTGCTGGAATGGAAAGAGGATTAAATGGACACCTAAGGTGTAATTGTGTGATAATGTGACAGGGAAACAGCCCCGTTGTTTCTACAGATGGCAGCGCAGCGTCACGCATACACGCAATGAAATCCCTCCGTTGAAAAACACCAATGTCACAGACATCAGAGGTGTGACTTTCAATTCAAGTTGAGCAATCGGTAAAAGGCTGTGGCTATGAACATATCTTAGAATGAATTTCCCTCTGCGCCGTTCTTATTGTAAGTATGAATCATGCAAGGTGTTCTTTGTCCTCTCTGGGAATAATGCACAGCATGTATTTGGATGAAAGGATAAGATCCTTTATGCATATCTTTTAAACTCACTCCCTGATGTCCTTGAATGTTTTCTTTTCGAGCTGTACTGTTTTGCAGGTTGCAAGGTTAATGTTTCCCCGGCAAGCACTGAGAAACAGACAGAGAGAGAGAGAGAGAGCCTTAAGATGTCAGTAATTTCCAGTTGTAATATGTGCACATAAACCTGTGGGACAACAGGGCTATCAGTTCTACCTGGCTTTGATGTTAGAAGAGCCTTAGGTAAAAGTAGAGCAGCAAAGGAAAGCTGGGGGAGTCAGCATATACCTGAGGTTCGTGTTCCCTCTAACCTATTAACGCTGATCTTTGAACCTTCGTGTTGACTTCTTGTCACCGAGACATTCCTTGTAAATTAATAGGTCATTTGAAGATCATTGGTTGACGTAAAACCTCCTGTAAGAAAATATCACAGTGACACACTTTGAGGGTGTTCAGTCAGTTTTACTTTTGAACAAAACCAGATCATATATGTATAAACAAATACACGGTTTCCCCCCACTGCATTATAGGCCTGAGAGGCCGCCAGGCTTTACTTGTCCCCCTGTCAGGTTACGCATTGTTTATTTTAAATAAATTATTTCTACACTAGTAATAGTGATTCAAAATATGGTATATAGTAGGGTTGTCAAATAGCGATCTGCTGCTGGAAATTTTAAAGTCTGCTAGGATGTGGAGAGCAGCGAGAATTAAACAAACGGTCAATGTTGCTACATGCTAAGCTTAGCAGTATGGCACGGATGTTCGAGAGCAACATTAAAGTCCAACATTACCATGGAAATGTTCTTTTTTATTCATTAAATAATGGCAAACTTGAAGTATTATCACAAGGCAAGGCAAGGCAAATTTATTTGTATAGCTCATTTCAGTACAAAGACAACGCATAGGGCTTTACATGATTAAAACAGGAAGTTAAAAATATAATAAAAGCAGGTTGGAATAAAATGTGGAAAATTTTAAACAAAATAAAACATGGGAAAATGCAAACTAAAAGCAAATATTTAAAACAGTTGGACTACAAACTTAAACTAATGATGTTTCAGTAAAACAGTTTAAGTAGAACAGTCAAAGGCAATCCTAAACAAATGTGTTTTAATCTTAATTTAAAATAACTCGTTTACAGTTTTCTGGAAGTCTGTTGCAGATAAGTGGAGCATAGGAACTAAATGCTGGTTCTCCTTGTTTAGTTAATGGTTCTAGTATTTACTAGCTAGTAATTTTCTACTCGCCTATATAGAGTAAAACTGAATTTTTTAATCCTTTCTGTCAGAGGGTACCAGAGGGTCGCAAAGAAAATTGTGTTACATTAAAAACAAGTAATGAAATTTAACAGGGTTACATTTAGGGAAAAAAGGGCACTGGGAGAATATGCAAATTCCATGTCTAAAAGGGGCTGGGATTTGAACCTGCTACCCCAACTTGACAAGCAGCTGCCCACCATGCAGTACCACCGTAATCTAAACTCTTGGTATATGCATAGACAAGTTACAACGTTATAAATAATCTTTGACATACAATGTTTTCCTTAAAATCTAAAAATAACAAATAGACAATGTTTGTTAATTAATTAATTAAATGAAGGCTTCTGTGTACTGGAAAGATTTTTTATTTTGACTAATTTTAAAGAGAAGCCTAATAGAGGCCTGCATTTCATAGAAGTGCTCAAAAAAGAGGCAAGTATACCCAGTACAGCTTTATTCACCAGTGTTTTTGTCTCATTAGGCCTAATGAGGGTTAAGAAATCAGATTACAAAGTATGAATGAGTCCTGCGCAATCAGTTTTAAAATGAAAAGAGCAGTGGTACACCAGATCTAAGCAACAAAATGCAGAGGGAGCAGCATGCTTGGTGTTATTTTGTGGTCAGAGAGAAAAGTAGGAAAAATAGCACAATAGCTCAGAATTTTACACCTGGCTTGCAGCTCCATTTCTCTGCTCCTATCAGTTTTGAGGGTTCAGACAGAAACCTGTCGTTTTTATAGTAATGTTTAAAGTTCAAACAGCAACTTTGAATCATCATGTCACTGAATAGTGCTATATAAACAAACTTGCCTTGCCTAAAGTTAAGAGCGTGTGCCAGTATAAGTGCAAGAAAGCAAGACTAAAGTTTGCCAGAGAGAACATAGACAGAGAACTAGACCTCTGAAACTATATTCATTAATGAAAATATTATCAGATGTGCCTAAAGTTCACTTATTTGCACACTGGTGGAAACTGCTGAAGCACATAGAAGTATTATGGTTTGGGGATGCTTTGCAGCAGCAGGACCTGGCAAGCTCACCATCGTAGGCTCTACCGTGAAAACCACCCTGAAGAGCCTGCAGCCTTGACACGGACCCAGACCACCCACCGCACTACTGGCTCAGAATGAAGAAATGGGAAATCCTGGGCCTGGTTACAGCCCTGATGCTGCTTTGTGTTGACTTGAAACAGACTGCACAAGCAAGAAACCCCTCGCAAACATAAACCTCACACGAGAAAGTACGGAGTGGGACGAATGTTCTTCATACTGATATCAGACAATACCAGGTGGCTGTAGTTATTTCATCTAAAGGGCATAGTGTGTGTGTAGGGTTTCCCAACTTTTTAATCCGCAAGAAAACACCTTTTTGTTGTTTAAGTGGAAAATAAATCACTTTAAAAAAAGAAAAAATAGATTAGACATGAATACCTGTATTAAAAAAATAATGAAGAAATTAGCTTCCTCATTTTTTCACAGCTGTTTGTCCAATCCAAACAGGGGAAACACTTAAGAGTAATTATTTCTTCAAAGAGATTTTTTTTTATTCACAGCAGTTATTTACCTCCACTCCTCATAAAACTGTAATTTAGTTTTACCAACCTCGATAAAAAAAACTCCCCTCTAGTTAAATGACCTTTAGATCAGAAAAGTAAATAATTTGAGACTTTTTTGCAACTTTCCTTTCACCCCAATAAAGAAGATGCAGCATCTTTGTATAACTTAACAATCCTTGTCCTTATGTAAGACTAGCACCTGGGCAGACACATGTGTACAGTGGGGCAAAAAAGTATTTAGTCATTGTGCAAGTTCTCCAACTTAGAAGGATGAGAGGTCTGTAGTTTTTATCATAGGTACACTTTAACTATGGGAGACAAAATGAGGAAGAAAAAAAACAGGAAATCACATTGTGGGATTTTTAAAGAATGTATTTGTAAGTTTTGGGCAGAAAATTTGGTCAATAGCAAAAGTTCAACTCAATACTTTGTAGCATAACCTTTGTTGGCAATGACCGAGGTCAAACGTTTGCTGAACGTCTTCACCAGGGTTGGACACACTGAAGCTGGTGTGTTGGCCCATTCCTCCATGCAGATCTCCTCTGGAGCAATGATGTTTTGGGGCTGCTGCTGGGCAACACAGACTTTCAACTCCCTCCACAAAGTGCCTATGCAGTTGAGGTCTGGAAACTGGCTAGGCCACTCCAGCACCTTGAAATGCTTTTGCTGAGCAGTGTGTTTGGGATCATTGTCATGCTGGAAGACCCAGCCACGCTCCATCTTCAACGCTCTCACTGATGGAAGGAGGTTTTGGCTTCAAATCTCACCATACATGACCCTGTTAATTGACCCTGTCTTCCTGTCCCCTTTGCAGAAAAACAGCCCCAAAGCATGACGTTTCCACCCCCATGCTTGGGTGTCGTGTTCTTAGGATGCAACTCAGCATTCTTCTTCCTCCAAACACGACGAGTTGAGTTTGTACCAAAAAGTTCAATTTTGGGTTCATCTGACCACATTATATTCTCCCATCCATATGCTGTCTGGCAAACTCCAGACGGACATGTATTGACTGAAGCAGGGGGACACGCCTGGCACTGCAGGATGTGAGTCCCTCTTGGCATAGTGTGGTCTTGATGGTAGACTTTGTTACTTTGGTCCCAGTGGGACAATGGTCTTGTATGTCTTCCATTTATTCACATCAACCTGCTTTCCTATTCTCAGCTACTGCTGAGTTTGGAGTCTGACTATTTGAGGCAGTGGACAGGTGTCTTTTATACATATGAGTTCAAACATTAATAAAGGTAATGGGTGGAGGACAGAAGAGCTTCTTAAAGAAGAAGTTAGGCCACACATCGTGCTGGTTTTTGGGTGACCAATTATTTCTGTTCCACCATAATTTACAAACAAATTCTTTAAAAGTCCTAAAATGTGTTTTCTTGAATTTTTTCCCCTCGTTTTGTCTCTTATAGTTGAAGTATACCTATGATGAAAATGACAGACCTCTCTCATCTTTCTAAGTAGGAGAACATGCACAACCAGTGGCAGACTAAATACTTTTTTTGCCATACTGTATTTATGATTACTTTGTATTGAGATCATCTGTTCAGTAGTCCATTGAAGATTAAATGGACTGTAAACGTGTGAACCCAATCTCTGTCTCAGATATACCTCAAACATAGTCTTAATCTTTCGCTAATGCCAAATCTTGCCTCTGAAACTGTCATTCACACTAATGATTTCCTGTATTTTCCACGAGATATAAAGAGAAACAAGTGGACACACAAGCGGCATCTATATACACACATCTATCGATCAAAGCCAGATCAGCAGACCCTATTTTCATTCATCCTCCTGAGTGTCTCCTGGCTCTTGCCATCGATTCTCTTTTACTGTGTATTCATTTCAGAGGCAGAGAAAACCTGCCACGGCTGCCCCTTCCAACACCTCTCTCAGAGTTTATTGACCGTGTAGTAAGTCTCGTTCCAGCCTCGGTGCCTGTATTTTTACTGCGGCTGGTTTATTGCAGTAGTCATATTTTTTATCATTTAGATGCATTTATCATACCTGCAAGCTGAGTGTCCTTTTCATCTCAAGGGTGACGCTGCTTAGCAACGAACAGTGTGCATTACTTATTTAATTTTTTTGGGGGGGGGGTTTAACCTTTATGGATTAAAAAACAACAACGGCTAAGGTTACATACAACCACACATATGAGTGAAAAGTACAACCCCTTTTTTATTATCAGTGGAAATAAAAACTGAGTGAATGTAAAGTGTTTATATATAATTGTCTATAATAGGCGACGGTGGTGCAAGATTTAGGGGAGTTCGTCCTGTAACTGGCGGGTTGCCGGTTTGATCACCTGCTCTCACCGTCTCAGTCGTTGTGTCCTTGGGCAATACACTTCACCGGCATTGCCTGCTGGTGGTGGTCAGAGGGCCCGGTGGTGCTGATGTAAGGGAGGCCCGCCTCTGTCAGTCTGCCTCAGGGCAGCTGTAGTTACTAACATAGCTCACCACCGTCAGGGTGTGAATGGGTGAATGAATGAGTAGTGTAAAGTTCTTTGGGGTTGTCAGGCTTGATAAAGCGCTATACAAATACAAGCCATCTACCATTTACCATATAGTGCTGGAAGAGGTAGAGAAAAAAAAGGGTAAAAGGGTTATCCTGAAATCATGCGCTGCTTGTTGCCTTTTGATCCTGTGTTACTGAGAAATCTTGTGATCATTGCTGGGGTTGTTCCATCGCTCTGGTTCTCTTGCTCGTTCTGTCTTTTTTCCTGTTGCATGCCTGGAAAAAAAAAATCAAGAAAAAAGAATGGGGTCTCTACAAAGAGAAAGCGTTCTTTCTGCTGGTAGTGTGTTGCCTTAGAGACCAACAGAGAGTAAGATGTGGATCTGTAAACTGCTCTGATGATCTGTATGTGTGTTTTTCTTTTGGTCTGTGTGGGTGTTCAGAAAAAGGCTTTTGACTTCTGGCTCAGATGACAGCCGAGGAAAATCCCCACATAACTCTAGTCTTTGCCTAACCTCGCTGTCCAATTACAATCACACGGATATCTCCCAGAGATGAGAACATCAATGCCAAAAAAGTTTGATTCAGTCATTACAAGTTATCAGTATTTGACCATCATTGTGAACTTCAGACAGCTCTCTGCCTAAAAACTGAATATTTTACCCAAGAAGGAGGGAAGCAAAGCACAAAGTTGAATAAAGGAGAAAATAGCAGTGGGAGATGCTATAATTAATGTGTGTTGCTATTTAATCTCAAAGCCAGAAGGGTCTTTTTTTTCCCCAAATAGTTATCAGTGTTAATAACTTCTGTTTACAGTGTTCACTTAAGGTGAAGGGAGAGAAGAGACAGGTTTAATTACCTGAGATTTAACTTACAGCAGTCATATAGGAAGTTATAAGAAGTTCAACAAAAACAGAGAAATTAGTTATTAGTCTGTGTTCCCAATATTCACGGCAAATTTTGAGAATAATACAAAGACGTCTGGGTGAATAATATGCTTGAAGTCAGGCAAACCTCCAGAAACTTTCCAAAAGGGCAGCCAGATGGGGACTACCAATAATCTTGGGAGGCACACCCAGATCAAAAGCTAAAAGAGAATGTTATTATGTGGAAATCAGATATGAGTTTTGGAGTGCAAGGATTGAGTGACAGTCATTTAAAAGTGGCATCTACATAAAACTGTCTATTCAGGACTTTAGTAAAGGGGGCTAATAGAAATCCATGTCATTATTTTTAAATTTCTATTAGAAAACATCCTCAAAAATCCTATTAAAACTAAGTTTGTCCTTCAAACAAAACAGCATATCTTGAGTGAAAGTTAGAATATCTGGGAACATTAAGTCGGATGTTAATCAAATCTAGTTACTGGAAAGAAAAATAAGCATACATACAGCCCTGAGAGCCCTGGCATTATCTGCATTTAGTCCTATATGTATGTGTTTTCTTAGTCCTAAAGTTATAGCAAAACAAGCCTTTAATTAGCCCAAAATTAAAATGAGCTGAAGCTTCTTAGCGAATTGGCGATTTGTGAAAAAGTACTTTTCCCCTTGCATGTCTCTTGGATTTTGTCACACCTAAACATTTCAGACAAATGATTTTTATTATCACACTAAGATAAACTGCAAGTACTAAAGTAGTTTTTTAAATGAAAATTTAATTTATTCATTTATGACGGTAAAAAAAAAAAGCTCTTAGCCATTATTGCCTGTGATTAACCACTTTTGCGGTTCAGGTCTGATTGCTGTCATTTGTAGAATCTAGAAATCAATTAAACAGAACCTGTATGACAACAGGAAATAGGCAAAAAAAAAGTTACAAAGCCACTTCTATGGCTTTGAGACTCCACAGCCAATCACAGTGAGAGCCATTTTCTACAGATGAAGAAAACACGAAACAGTTTGAAGTGTCCCCCGAGTGACCAACCTAGACAAAGTAACTTTGGGAGCAAATCAACAATCTACTCTGAAACCCAGAACAGCGTACAGAGCACTGCAGGCTTCATTTATCTCAGTCAAGGTCAATGTTCATGTTTCAGCAGTAAGAGACAGGGCAGAAATGGCTTGCCATGGGGAGTTTCAAAGCCAAAACCACTGCTGACCAAAAAGAACAAGAGGACCCATCTCACATTTGCCATTAATGACTGCTATAAAATATTCTGTGGACTGATAAAGTAAATGTTTAGCTTTTAGGTGGATATCGTGTTACAAATGGCATGAAACTAGCAAAGCATTTCAACAAAGTAAGTTTGAATCTACACTCAAATGTGGCAGTGGTTGTGTGATGGTCTAGGGCTGCATTTTTTGCTTCAGGGCCTGGAGAACGTATTGCATGATAGTGATGGAACTATGAAATCTGCTCTATACCAGAGAGTCCTGAAGGAGAATTTCCAGCCCTTCATTTCATGACCTAAAGCTTTATCACATTTTGGTCGTGCAGCAAAACAACGATCCACCTCTAAATAACTTGTGAAAATTTCCAAAATGAAGACTTTAGCTCAAAGACTCTCCAATACAGCTACATTTCAACAATTCAATTGTTAGTAATTGCATTTGCTTGATGGAAGTTGTTGCAACCAATGGCAGGAAAATCAATTAGTAGGCTTAGACATCAATTCCTTCTTTCACGCAGGGCCCGGTGGGTTTGGCTGGTTTTTACCCCGTAGTGTTGCATCCGGGTTCATCTGAAAGATTAAAGTCAGTCAAACGAGCAAAAAATAAATAAAAAAAACTATGAAAGTGCAATTACTTTTTCACAGCACTGTCAGACATTATATGAAAGGGAAGAAGTTATGCCACTAAATAAGAATCAAGAATCATTATTGTCATTACTTGTTACCATGATGACATTTTTGATGAGAGACATCAGCTCAGGATGCACAGGAATTACATATAACATACAGGCACAACGAGACATAATGTTTCCACACATTTTCTTTCTTCTTCCTCCTCATGAAATCAGTTGATTGCACTGATCAACAACACTTCCTGAAAGACACCGTCATGGTTTCATCGTTCCGTTATGGATTTTTGTGACTGTCGTATAATGTATTATAATTCTGTGTTGACCTTTGTTGAATCAGAGCTAATTTTCTCTTTTGTTATTTTTGTTTTCCTTTCTGTATCTTTGGTGTGTGTTCATTTGCCTATCAGTCCCCTCAGCCCACTTGTTTTGATTGGCCTCATAATTGAACTTTTTAATAGGCCCTTTACACCGTACCACCAAATAGAAAAAAAAACTAAGAATGTGGATAGTTTCGGCTGGGCTGTATTGCTTTTGGCAATGTGGCTGCTGTGCAACTGATAATGAAGGTAAACAAACCTCTCATATATATATATATATATATATATATATATATATATATATATATATATATATATATATATATATACTGTATGGGGAAATCCTACAGGTCTCATGCGATGAAGTCATCAAGAACTTGAAAAAATGTTTAATCCGGTTGCATGTGTTTTACAAGTGAACAAGTGAAAGGTGAACAATTCAAACAGAAGCGTTCAACTATTGTGAAGATAAAATATAGAAATATTAGAGTGGTAACATTGTTTAGAGATAAAGCAAACTATATTTGCGATTTCTACTTGTGTTAGGGCAGAAATTAAAGGGAGGTCAGAGCAGCAGCTAAGCCTCCTGACCACTCGTAAATCCATTTAACAGCACCTGGGCGGTAAATAATTCACAAGTTAAAAAGTTAAATCCAGAAAAGGCTTTTATTTTGTATAAACATTTTTGAAAACCAGATGCATCTTTGGCCCTACCATCTGTTTTAGTTTGCTGTGTGTAATACGTACAGAGCCACATACAAGTTTGCATTTACCTCAGAATAGCAATACTTGCAACTACTTCACAGTGGAAAAGATCATTTTATATAAAATCAATGGATTCAAAACAAATACAGACAACATTCTTTGATGAACCACAGATTTCTTTAATACACAGAACTTTGCACACGTCCCCATATTAATGCATGAACGTTTACCTCAGTGAGACAAGAGAAAAATGCGCATCATCTGTACACATAAATAGAACGCACAGTGAAGATTATCTGTTGAAGACATTAAATAAAATGGGATGTGTTAGAAAAGGTACTTTAGTTACATACATATAATCTGCTATACAAGGCATTACTGGTGCCATCGTTCTTGCTGGTGTAGAAATAATGGTACAAACCAAATGAACGAGATTACTGTGTGAGGATGTTGGGTATGTTCGCCTTTGCTAGACGGTGGTGAAATTGGCTCAAACTTGATTAATACCGGTCAAAATGTGTTGTCGGTATACCTCCTTACAGGAAAAAAAAACCCGACAAAGAGCAAACCTGGGTGGATGTAGGGGGGGAGAACGAAGGAGAGACACAACGGCATGTATGATAAGATTGGCTCCACAGATTAGTAGGAATATACTGTGAATTGCTGCAACCCCTCTGCGCATCTGCTTGTTAAATGTGTCACCGTGATAACAAAAGTGTTTGTGCCAAACGCTTGAAGACGCTCAGGGGGTGACCCTGTCTCTGACAAGCAGACACAGCTGCAGCTATCTCTCCTTCTCACTCTATCCAGTCCGTGAGCCAACTGCCTGTCCGCCACCCCCTCCCCCAGGAGTCCAGACAAGAAAAGAACTGGCATCAGTGCCCTCCACCTGTACAGACAGTCCCCCACGCATACAGCTTCAGTGTGACACTACTCTCAAAACAGGGACGTCCCGCACGTCGAAATGTTGTCTTCACTGAGATCGAAAGCAAGAGGAGCAAGTCCCGCGTTTCTCCTTCTCTAACTGAGGGTTGATCGTATCGGGAACTTCTGACTGGAGCATGTCGTTCTCGCTGGCGATGATGTGTTTCACCAAGCAGTTTGCTGCCTCGTCGATGTTGATGTTCTCCTGAAAACAAAATGTGAAAAGAAGGTAGAGACGTGAGGGGAGGGTTACAAAATGGTGGCTAAAGAGAGAGAGAAGGCAAATTGTTGTTATCGGGAGACAATGAACGACACGCAGACAAGTCTTCACAGAAAGTGAGCTAATCAAATGGACCAGGACTACAATGAGAGGCTTGATAGAGAACCAGTCAGCAGCAGTGAGACTCCAGCTGTGTCTGACCTTTTCATACACATGGGCTGCAGGTGGTCTGTATGCAAACTCACGTTCATTTACACATACGAATAAATAGGTAAAGCTAAAGGAAAAATGTTAGAAGTGATGAAAATAACAGTTATGTAAGGAAAGGTTACTTTACTTTTCCAGACATTTTGCATTTGCGTTGGTTTCCTTAGAATTACAGTACCCTGAAAAAGTATTACCCCCCTGATTTTGTCTGTTTTTGCACTTTTGTCATTTAAACCTACCTATTTGTACTGTAATATGCTGTACCATGCTATATTTTACTATACTGTCCTTCTTGTACAAGTACTGTTTTGTACAATACAGTACTACACTACATCATACAATGATATACATACAACACTATACTACACTGCTCTTTATCCTACTTTACTCCACTATACCCCAATAGTACTACTGAAAGTAAAAGAATAAAATGCAGCTTAGGTACACTCCTGCATGGTTGTGTACTATATTATCGATAGACATTATTAATACGAATTATGAAGAATGTTTTTTTTTTGTGAAACAGTAACAGAAGCAAGTAGGATACAATACTAATGAGTAGGTTAAGCAACCTATTAAAGAGATAAGAGTAATTTTCCCCCAGTGACATTAAAGACTAGCAGCAAACACACTAAGGAAGGATTAGTATAAACGCTGATATGTTGACGTTACAGAGAAAAGAGAACAAGGTGTTAGCTTTGAGAGCGTGCTACAGCATATGATCAGCTGATCATATCTAATGTTAAGGAGAATAAAGGTATAGTCTCTCTGACTGACATGGTCGACCAGATACACTATTAGATTTAATAACCAACCCATGCATGCTCAGGGTTTTCAAAGATGTTCAAGATAAAAGCTCAGATCAATGATTTTGAAGGTAACACACGTTAGCTATAATTCTGACAAACTTCAGACTCTTAAAACCGCTCAGCTATAGGATTGGCAGATTGTGTTCTTCATAAATGTAATTTGTGACTTTAATTACTGTACATTCGTGGTTTATTACTACTTCAGAAACAGCTCCACATACAACAAATTAGGTCGCAAAATGTCAGGGTTACAATTTGAGGGAAAAATAACAACAAATTACATCTATTGATATATTTTCTAAGAACAAAAAAGCAAAGATTTGTCCTGGAAAAGACTGACTCAGAGTTGCATTATGCCCCCTTTTTTCACAAACCAGGATGAGCTTTGCATAACCTAAAATAAGGTAAAATGTCTAATTTTTATTTAATGGTTTAATGTCTTCTTTTCAGTGGTTTAAACACGCTTGTATTTCTGACATTTTTGCAGGTGGTTCAAAGGTGGAGGGACAATGTGTGCAAGACACACACACGCACACATGCACACAGACACACAGACACACACACACACACACACACAGATGAAGCAGCTAGCTTTCCGCTAACACTACTTGGTTTTCACAATACTTTTTGAATCAGTTTGGCTGGGGTTTCAAAAGCAACAGGGTTTATTATAGTCAATCCTAAATGCATCTTATTCATCTCTTTATTTGCTGCGCCTCATGAAATTCTTCTAAAAAAAAAGGAGCAATTGTTAAAGGTAAATACAGATACATCTAAAATAAATTTCAGAAAGTGAAAGGTATTTTATAGAGATTCATTACGCATAGAGTAAAACATTTCAAACTCTTATTCCTAATAACTTTGATAATTATTGCTTACAGGTAAAGAAAAGCCATATTTTCTCAGAATATTAGAATACCACATTAGACAATCAAAAGTGATGTTTTAAGCATGGAAAAGTATGTCCATTTCTATGCACTCAGTACTTGGTATCAATCTGTATCAATGTATCAATGCTCTCCTTGTTGCTGATGCACCTTTTCCTTCCACTCAATTTTCTGTTAATATGCTTGGATACAGAACTATGTGAACAACCACCCAGGATGAGAGACTGTTTAGAGGCTCAGGAAACCTTTGCAGGTGCTTTGAATTGATTAGCTGAGTAGGGTGTGACACCATGAGTTTCCAATAATGAACTTTTTCACAGTATCATATATAGTATGTTGGGTTTTCTTTACCTGTAAGGCATAATCATCGAAATTACAGGAAACAATGGCTTGGAATATATCACTCTCTGTGTAATGATTCTATATAATACATGAGTTTAACCTTTTGAAATGACCAGCAAAGAATATTGCACTTTTACTCAATATTCACATTTTTCGAGATGTACCTGTAGAAGGTCAAGTGTTCACAGTAAGCAGTTTAAAGCATTGGCAATGATATGAGGAGAGCTGAGGCTTCCTGGATAGCATTGCAGGTGTGTGTGTGTGTGTGTGTGTGTGTGTGCGTGCATGTGTGCGTGCGTGCGTGCGTGCGTGTGTCGTATTTTTACCCTTTCCCATCCAGTCGTGACATTCAAATCTGTCCCAGTCAGAGTGTGAACAGAGTGTTCGTCTCAGCTTACAGTCAGGAACTACTCAAATTGAATTTTAACCATAGGACGCATCTGTTTTCAACAATGTTTTATTTAAATAATTTTGACCAAGAATGCTTACAGAATAATCAAGCAAAGTGAGAACCTCTATAAAGCTCCATACCTTTACTTTTAGCTGTAGTGGTAACTGGATTTCCTCTGTCATTCTGGCCTGGCTGACTGAGGAGATCCTCTCACGCTACTCCTCCTCCTGCAGCAGTGCTACCAGCTCCCCTTTTTTACCTGCTCTCCTGTCTTTAAATACTGAAGCTTCTTAGTCGATGCCAGATTATTTGAAAGCCATAGTCTGCGTTCTTTGCCTGCCTTGCCTGTTTATGATCAAGTTCTCATCTTCTGGATTCGCCCGTCTTGCTCTTGTCTGACCCATCATCAGCTTATGTATCCTTCTCATGGCTCAGCCATCCCTGTCAAACGCTGAACTTAAAGCTGCCTGCTTGCCCCAAAAGTGTGGCAAAATGTTTGCCTCTTCTTCTTTGTAAAATACCTTAAATTTTAGATTGGCCATAAATTTCCAAGACTTCCACAGATTGTTGTTACATTTAGGTCTGCTATGCCGCCCCATGGCTCTCTTCCCACAGGGGCTCTCTTCTTGAAATGTTTCCATGAAGGCCTGATTTGTGGAGTTTAGTAGACAATTAATAGATAAACTGCAAACAGCAAATGAGGCTTCGTTTGACTTTCTGTTTTACAAATATTTTGTTTGTTATAAGTGTTTTTTAAAGTGTTTAAGTTAGCAGGTAACTTGTGCACTTGCCTGCTAATGGATTTCTTCTTGCCACTTGAGGGGTGAACACTTTAGCATCACTCTGTACAGATGTAACCTGATTACAAAACTGATATATTTTCATATTTGCACACAGTAATCTTGAACATCATTACACACTACATCGTAATCATATATAAAATAGGATTTGCTGTCATAATCAAGTAAGAATGGAACACCATTACTGTAATGAATGGCTTGAATTTAGAGCTCCTTTAAGTCTGCTAAACTGAAAGTACTTTGAAAGTCTGGATTTGGGGAGATTCCAACCAGAAATGGGAATATTGTGAGTAAGAATTATCTCAGGAAAATCAGACCGTGGTACAGGGAATGTGATTTGAGCCCTGAACACACCGCTGCCTGGATCATGTCAACCAGTGAGCAGTGTGTCGCTGTTTGCATGTCTGCTGGCCATGTTCAACATCTCTGTGCTTCACCAAGCACTCACAAGGGAATCGCAAATTCAGGGCAAGATAAAACCGACAAGATCCAGCCATTCGTGTTCAGACTTTTCTAACAAAACTGGCATCTTGCAGACAAATCGGACTTGCGATTGAATATATTTCCCTAATATGCTACCTGCGGTTTATTATTCAAGAGCGTCTTTCGGCAATTTCAGGAGGGGCTTTCAGTGATTTTGTTAAACTCCCGGCGTGTACTTTCGGCCTTGATGGCAAAAATGGCCGTGCCCTGCTGCTGAAATACGATACTCTTGGAAATGTTTGGGTTTCCTTTTTTAGCATGCTTTTATTTTCTGAGGTTCAAAATCAGAGTTTAGCCAGTTAAAACTAAATGTTAAAAAATACGTTTGCTAGAGACAAACTTTGCAGTCGGGTTAGATGTTCCAAATATAAGTGGAAAGTATGCATGTAGCTGGAATCAAACTGTTCATTTCAGCATGGCTGACTCTAAAAAGTTGCCAATGTTTGAAACGTCTTGTTCCTTACAGTTTTTTTTGAAGCTACTGGACAGACTGGACAATTCAAGCTTATATATTCCAACTGTCTTCAATGAACACTCCTATCTGGATGACAAAGCACCTGATGCAAGTGCAGCTGACCAGAAAAAAACACAGACGGAGTGTCTGCTGGGAGTCTCTGAATAAATCCTTAGTCACGGTGCTACACTCCTTTCCCACAAACGCAAAGAGAAGACTAAGACTGCAAAGTTCAGCTCATCACATTTCCAGTGTGTCTTTTTGGTGCTGTCCTCACAGGATAGTCAGCTGCTTCCTGAGGACGTTTTGATAAAACAGACGGGCCGTGATCACTGAGCCCTGCTGTAATGTTTAGCGCTGTGTGTGTGCACATCTACACGTCTCTCGTTTTCTCACCTTAGCAGAGGTCTGAAACCATCCCACAAAGCCATTTTCCTGGCAGAACTGGTCCATCTTTATTCCGTTATTGGTCAGTACTTCCTGACCCTGGTCACATTTGTTAGCCAGAAGCACCGTGGCTACATTTTTCCCATTGGCTAGCGTGAGCTTGGAATCCAAGTCCTCCTTCCACTTGGTGACGGCCTCGAAGGAGGCCGGCCGTGTCACGTCAAAGACGATGAAGGCGCCCATGGCTTCACGGTAGTACACACGGGTCATGTTGCCAAACCTCTCCTGACCTGAAAAACACACACACGCATCGAAAAGACCAAAATTACTAGGATGCAGGAGGTATGATGAACTGTGGGAAAATTATGTTTTTTTCCATTACTTCTAAAATTAGACCTGATTTTAAAGAGCATAATGAACACTGGAGGTGAAAGACTTACTGGAATGAGATGTAGTCATTTTATCACAAATATAAATGATGCAGAGTATTTACATAGAGGTATTTAAGTTACGTTTATATATTTTTGTCATTAGAAACACATTTAAATCAACAAATACCCATAGAGTAAACACATACATCAGAAACCAGATGTTGATATATACTGCATAAACACACACATACACTTTCTTTGGTACTGTCCAACATTAAATCAGACTAAACCTTTCCTGTTAAAGGAAACTGTAAAAGTACTGAAAGCCTGAGTCCCTTTAAATCAAGATTAAAAACACATTTATTTAGGATTGCCTTTGAGTTAAACTGTTTTACTGAAACATCATTAGTTCAAGTTTGTCATCCAACAGCTTTTAATATTTGCTTTTGGTTTCCATTTTCCCATGTTATTTTGTTTCTTTTTTTCTACTTTTCTTCTGTTTTTTTCTTCTGTTTTTATTTTAATAAATTTTAATCATGTCAAGCACTTTGCATTGACTTTTTACTGAAATGTGCCATAGAAATAAATTTCCCTTGCCTTGCCTTGCCTTGCCTTGCCATGCCATAGGTCAGTTTGGATAAGTAAAATAATCATCATCTGCTAAATGGCAGAATAACAAGATGAATGTTCGTTTTGTATCATTGTTTTATTTATTTCTTCAAATTCAGATGTTTAAGTCCACTAAGATTACTGTAGCTTTTACCTATTTTGGTAAGACAGCATGATGCCATCGTGGTTTAGTAAGCTTATCAGTGGTGGTGAGAGGTCATTAGAGCAGACAGGGTTCTCGTGTGAGCAGCACACCGGACTTGAACAGATCTACTCATGCTTTTAATATCTGTAATTTATTAGATAAATTCAAACATAACCAGCTGAGATTAATCTGAGTTCCATTTTTTGGACTTTTGTCCATGGGTGGCCATTGAATTGTTTAAATCACCACATTGCATTGTTTAATTTTAACAGTGATCTTTTTAAATACTGTGTATATATTAATCATATTACTCACACTTTTGAGTCTTTGAATAATTTACTTTTTTGTAAGATGTGATCAAAATATAAGCTGATTATTCCAAGCTTGGTTTTCTGAAGCATGTTTTTTTTATGTTATCTTAAGCTATTTGTCATTTTCTTGTCAGAATAAAGCCTGTTTCAATACCTCTGTTGCAGCCTCTTTGTGACCAGGGTCCCTATTGCTTTTTTGTTTTGTTTTTTATCATTAAGTATTGCTTTCAACAACCAAAAAAAATAAAATAAATTACATTCTACAGGGGTGGGTGAGACCAGGGCTTTTAAAGAGCATCACTTGGAAATAAACAAGAATAAATGGCAGTATGGCAACTATTGTGTCTTCTGTCTGTGTAACTGTGAATTTATCTGGAAAGATTCCTGAGTTCAATCAAATTCCTGCTGGATACACGTTTTCAAAGCCATTATTTCTACTCGACAACAATCAGCTTCAGAATAAACTGAACCTCTAGCTGTTTTTCTACAGTAGATGGGTTTAAAAAAACACCTTAATTCATGTATAAACCCTTTTCTAACTGCTCGGTATGGTGTCCGTCCTCAAGTTGTGTGAAGAGGAAAAGATTTGTTATTCCTTTGGTGAGTCCTGCTGTGGCGTTTCTTACATGTACAGGTGGATTAAAGCACAGTCTTAGCTACAGAACAGCTGGCAGCATGTCAGCTCAGCTCAAGGACACATTAAATGGGCAAGATGTCTTTGAAAAACGCCCTTATACTGGGAAGTTTAGTAGTGCTGAATACAAAGAAGAAAGTTGTGCCTCACGTTTAAGGGCACATTAATGTCACACCTGCCAATAATATCCATGTTTTAACTGAATGGAGAATTTAACACATAATTAGTCCTTTAAGTACCCAAGTATCTCTCTAAATGTGTAGCACAGATACTGCCTGGTGATCTTTCGGGAGAAACTTAAGAGTCATAGTTCATTTCTAAAAATGCTCTGTCAGAGAGTTGGCAATTTTATACTTGCGATAGTCTTTTTATGGTTTTATTCATATTATAGTCTCTTGAAAAAAAGCAATAATTCCCCTTAATCCTTTTTCACATTTTATTGCCGCAATCACAAACTTCAATGTATTTTATTGTGATTTTATGGGATAGACCACACAACGTGTTCATAATTGTAGCATGGCTGGAAAATGTGACACCGTGTTCAAACTGTGGAATGTATCTGTATTTATTCGCCTTTATTAAGTAACCAATAGCCATCAGGAGTAGCTAAATCTGTAACTGGTCTAGATGCACTACTGCAAACCTTCCAAGGCACGGGCGTCCATCTGAACTGACAGGGTGGATAAGGAAAGCGTCAGTCAAATCAGAAGCAATGTAGCTAACACAGCAAACATGTATAAAATACATGCATCCGTGAGAAATTCTTTTCAAAAAACGTTTTTATACTTGTTATAATGACCAACGCTATATATAACCCAGAACAAGCAACCCCCACTTTGAACACGGCGGTAGCAGTATCGTGCTCTGAGAATGGTTTTCTTCAAGCAGAAGCAGGTCAGAGTTGCTGGGAAGATGGACGAAGCAAAAATACTGGACAATACTGAAAAAAAACCTGTTAGTGCTGTAAGAGAGTTAATTTCACCACTCAGCCTCAGCTGCTGCGACAGCTTGGTGCAGACCAAAATCCAATTGAGAAACTGATCTTTGTAGTTACTCTCCACACAATATGGCTGAGCCTCTCCAACTTTAATAGCACAGCAAGTTGGTTGTAGAAAGTATTTGCTTAGGGAGCTGATTACAAATGCATAGCAGATTTTTATTAGTGGATCACTCTGCTTACACCTCCCAAATAAGAATGCACTACTTTGTATTATTCTATCACATAAACCCCCAACAAAATATCCCAAAATGTGAAAGGATTCGGGGAATGTTGTGTTTTTGCAACGTACTGTAGATTATGCAGCTCAGACGTTTTTGTCGTACCCGGTTAATGTTGAGCTTATTAGCGTGTTGGAGATGCTTCAATATAAAGTACTAAAACGGATAAACGCACCAAAGTGTAATATTCTGAGTTCTGTTATGGTTTGTTAGTGTTAGTTTTCCTTCTCTTTCATGTCTTTTGTTATCTGGCTGTTTTGAGTTCTGTCTGGTTTGGATTCTTGTTTAGGTTTGTGCTTACTGTTTTAGTTATGTCTTCAGATGCTTCTTAGTTTAGGTTTTGTATTTGTGATCTGTTCCTGTGTTGAGCCTCGGCACTGATGTCTGGTCTAATTACTTACTCTGCACACCTGCCTAACTCCACCCCTGCTGCAATCACCTCTCACCGGTTTCACCTGATTCCACCTTCATATAAACTGCTGAGACCAGACATCAGTGCCAGGTTGTCCTGTTGAGTATGGGTGAGTCTCCTGCAATTCTGTATGTTAGTTTGTGTTTTGGATTTTTGACCCCTTTTCCTCCAGAAACCTGTGCCAGTCTGTCCGGTCTGTTCCTGCCTTGTCTGCCCTGCTTGTTAGTTTATTTTTTGTGTCATCTTTTGTTCTACAATCTGTTTGGATTTTCCCCATTTTTTGAGTTGGTAATTAAAGAGCTTTTTTTAAGAAACCTCTGCTGGTCTGGCTGAATTCTGGGTCCTTTTCCTCAATCATTACACAAAGGTCACATTTAGAACTGGTTTATTAATTTTGTAATACATTTCCGCATATTTCATCACATGAGAACTTTTAGAAACTGTCTTGTTTTATAATGTTACCATTTCACATACAATAAAGAGATCTAAATAACTACAATGACAAGCAGTGTATTAATTGGCCGTGATGTACTGGTAGATGATATTGAATAAAGATCAGTTACAAAACTTGACAAAATTAGCCAAATACTAATTAAAGTGTAACTATGGGTTTAAAGATGAACTCATAGGTACTATTGACATGAGTTTTATGTATGTATGTGCTTCACCAAAGAAGTTAGAGGGATGCATTTTGAATGGAAAAAAGCCAATATGCCATTTTGAATCAAGCATTGAGAACTAATTGATGCAAATAAAATATAATACAGTTAAGCAAAAGAGCAATTCATAAAAAAAAACATTTCAAAATTGCAGATGATGCAAATTTAAATATTTATCTGAGTGTAGAATTTGGAGGTTTGATTCCCACTAGCCAGAGGGAAGAATACAGCCAAAATGTTAGAAGGTTGTGGAAGAGTATACGTGAACACCATAAAATGCTAAATCTTTTATGTGTGATAAACTAAACTGTTATGACTTGCGTGTTAAAGCTAGTTTCCAAAGTTTCAATGAATTCACTTTGAAAGACATACACTTGTTTAATTTTAGTTTATAAGCCAGAGAAACCAGTTCTTCCACCTTCTTTTGAAAGACAGGCTACCAAAATAGTACGGTCAAAGTTGTTTATACTGGAAAATGCAAAGAAACAGACGGTGATTTATTAGATTACTGGCTGGATAAACTTCAGTCCGTCATCAATCACAACACCAGTTCCCGCAGAGTGAATTGCCTCTGACGTGATAAGTAAACTTCCAGCTTTCCGTTATGACCTTGGGAACAGGTTTCTGAACTGTGTGTAGCAGAAGCTTTGTGCGCCCTGATCCAAACTAAATGCGGAAACAGTGCATAACAAATGAGGTTTCCCCACCTTTGTGAACCTTTCACAGTCCTTTACAGTTCATAATAAAATCTTTTCTGTACACGAGCTCTCGGGCCTCAAATCTCCCTCACATGAGTCTGGGCCACATGACTGCTTGCGCTTTCTGGAGAGAGCGCACAGGAGGGGAGAGAGCAGCAGGTCAGAGGACTCTTCTAAACCTCAGTCGATGCTCATGTGACACTGAGACTGTTGTAGCCTTCAGGTTTGTCATCATGCCCACCGGCGTTCCGGCCTAAAAAGGCGGCATTATTTCTCTTTTCAGCGGGCATTCGAATCGTGTGATTATGTCACAAACTCTATTAAGATGCGTGATAATCATAGCTGTGAACCATTCGGGCAACTGAAACCAACGTCATATCAATATGCACCCATATCCCAGTGAACCAGCTACGAAATGTGACGGCAAAGCAGAAGGCAATTTTCATACAGGTGACGACTAAAGTAATCAGGAAATAGAACATCATCACAGAGAATACACAGGTGAGCCAGGACAACATCAGTGATAAAGCAAGAATACAGCCTGTTTGTAGCGGTGGTTGTAAAACAGCTTCATTAGCAGACTGGAGAAAACCAGAAGAGATGAAAATGTGACCGAGGCACTAAAAATCTGCATATGTGGCAACGTTCACTTTGAGGCACTGAATTATAATGAGCTCCCTTTTCTGCTACCTGTAAACGTGGGTATCATGAATCCCAAATCTATTCTGGTTTTCATGCCAATCTCAATCTATAGTTGTGCTGATACCTAAAAATATTAAATATTGGCCTTTCGTGTTTCCACTATTAGAATTAAAGTTTAATAAATTTGAAGCTGTGTTTTAGAACGATCTCTGTCCGGTGTGGAATAATCCAGTTCAGGTTTTGTCAGTGTAAATAGTGTCAATTTTGTACTAGAGATGGTCAAGGGCAGTTCAGATTTGTTAAAAACAGAGAACTAGGCCTTTAATTTAGCACAGGGAGGAAATACCTGGTAAATGTGAACTACAGTGGCACCTGACAGCCACAGTAAATGGCCATTTTCTCAACTCAACTTGTGTAAAAGGTAAATTAAAAATGGAAAACACGTTTGGTGCACATCATCTTTTTTTCTGGGTGCTCATACCTCACCCCGTGAATCATCCATATTAAAACTATCATTGACTGTCTTGAAGACGTGGCCTATTTTATGTCCAACCCAAAAAAAGAAAAAGAAAAAAAAGATGAGCCTCCTTTAATATAATCTTTTTCCCCGACATGAGAGGTGTTTCCGATCAGATGTAAGCTTGAAGAATTCACTTATTAGATTCACTTGGTTATAAATTTGTCCTTTGCCAAAGAGAAATTGGATCCAGTTTGAATTTGAGTTTCTAACCAGAAATAGAATCAGAATCAACAAATAGTTCATAAAATGTCTAAACAAAAATCAATGTATGTTATTTATAAGCAGTTGTGGCTGTTAAGTAGTAAAGGCAAAATTGTAAAATTATGCTTTAAACACAATGAGCCTGACGAAGCTGCGTCTCCCTAACTTTCCTTTTCAAGAGATTGAGGTGGCGTTGTTTTTAAATGTGCGACTAATTCTCACCTAAGAATAGTCCGTTATTTTACAACTTTAAGACAAACGAAGAATAATTTTTAAAAGTAAATAAAAATCACCGTGGTCTCTACTGTGTTTCACCGATTCTACACACTCTGCGCTGTGCGCCGTGCGTAAAAGTTGCCAGCGTACCTGCGATGTCCCAAAGCTGCAGTCGCACCGTCTCCTGGTCCCAGGTGAGGACTTTGAGGGCGAAGTCCACCCCGATGGTGGCGCGGTAGTTGGGGCTGAAGTTGTGATGCACGTACCGCTTGATGATGCTGGTCTTCCCGACCCCGAGGTCCCCTATGACGAGTATCTTGTAAAGGCGCTCCTTGTGGTGGTTGTTCTGCATGGCGACCGAGGAGGGCGAGAGCTGAGCATGAATCCACCGTAACGGAGAGGACTCGGAGGATGAACCGGGGGTAAAAAAAATAAAAAAACACGCAGGGCAGAAGACAGACACGAAAGTGGAGAGCTGGGGTTGTGGGACGCGAAGGGGAGGTTAACGCCCTGGTCTCTCAGAGAGATGTGGAGCTAAGACGTCTGGACCTTGTGACTGAGGAAGAGGGCCGCTGCTGCTGCCGGCTGGGAGTGACCAGGATTTACCGAAATCCTCCCAGAGGAGAGGGAATAAAGCATTATTTCTACACCAGGGGTGGAAAAAGTACCAGGACTGTTAGTTCAAATTGCAAGCACGACGTCCAGTTTCCTAATTTAATTAATTAAAAGTAGTATGATATATCTTCAGCAAATTAAGTCAGTTTGATCTGTGACTTTTTTTTTCTAACATTGGCATCTCACAGTGAATTAACAAAAGCCTCACATGTTGTCATGTTACAACCACAAACCACTATGTTTTGCTTGGATTTTATACTGCATGGTAGTGCATTGGAAATGCATGGTAAGTGTAAAGAAAAGGATACATGGTTTTGAATTTTCATTTTATATATATATATATATATATATATATATATATATATATATATATATATATATATATATATATATATATATATATATATATAAACACACGATAAGGGCTCCACAACGGTTGGTAGCGCTGTTACCTCGCAGCAAAAGGGTCCAGGGATTGGAACTCTGGGTTTAACCCGGGGTCTTTATACATGGAGTTTGCATCTTCTCCCTGTTCTTAGAATCAAAATGAACTTTA
This sequence comes from Fundulus heteroclitus, assembly GCF_011125445.2. NCBI lineage: Eukaryota > Metazoa > Chordata > Actinopteri > Cyprinodontiformes > Fundulidae > Fundulus > Fundulus heteroclitus. The sequence goes on along the minus strand of NW_023396549.1, from coordinate 306,319 downwards.
TTTGCCAAGTTTATGGGTACAGACAAGGACTTTACTTTGGATTCCAACGCTCGTATCATGTAAGAAAACTGTCAGAACAGCAAACTATAATCTATAACAGAAAAGACATTATTCTGGGGGACAAAGGTAAGAACGGGGCAATAGAAGACAGTTTTTTGTTTTGTTTTTAGTCTCCAGTTACTCTGGCTTTCTCCCACAGTCTAAAAACTGTTAGGTCAAAATTTCCCTTAGGTGTGATTGTGTGCATCCATGGTTGTTTGTCCAGTGTGTCTCTGTGCTGACCTGTCTGAGGTGCACCCTGCCTCTCGCCCAATGACTGCTGGAGATAGACACCAGCCCTCACTGCCACCCTGCACAGATAAGTGGGCATAGAAAGTGGATGGATGGAAATCTAAAAAGTGTGATGTGTTATGGTGTGGCCTCTTGTCTGCTTCTCTGATTCAAAGCTCTCCAGGCCCAACCTGTCCGTTTAGGTGGACCCCAATAGTTTTTTGTGTATTTGCAGTTTCACCACACGATCCTTTTTTTAGATGAATGAACTGAACAGTGCTTCATGATAAAATTAGGAATACTATGTAATATTCTAACTCAGCTTTAAAGGGGTCCTGTTATGCAAGATTCATTGTTTGCCTATTTATTGTACTACAATTTGGGTCTCTACTGCTTCTAGAGCCAGTCCAAGTGGTAAAAAAAAAAAAACCAAAAAAACCAGCCAGCCATTTGGTGGCAATAAATAAATGTTTTGTTGGTGCCTGGAAACCAAGCCATTTCAAATTTTTATGTCACTGCAGGCCCAGCCCCTCTGCTAGCAACTAAGGCGCCACACAGAGACCAGGTAGGAGCAGGTTTTACCAAAAGAAAAGTTATGTTCTTACTGTTTGTTGCAACGCTGCAGATTACAGAGATGCAAGTACTCAATGTCTCTTGTGTGTTTTGTGTTTGTGGTGGCAGCATTATGGTGCAGGAAAGTTTTTCTTCAGCAAGAACAGCAAAGCTGGAAGGAAGATGGATGGAGCTAAATCCTGGAAGACAACCTGTTAGAGGCAGCCAACGATTTGATCCGGGGGTGGAACAACTTAGAACACAAAAAGAGCTGCATAAAGAATAGTTTAGACTGGAATCGGTTTCAAGCAGAATCCGTTTGCAATGATTGATTCAAACGGATTCAAGTACATTCATGTGTTAGAATGGCCCAGTCAATGTCCAGGTCTGAATCCAAGAGAGTGTGATGAGAAATGACGTACACAGATAGTCTTCATCCATCTGAGCTTGCACAATTTTTGCAAACATTATAAGGCAAAAACGTCAGCCGTTCCATGTTCTGAGTTGTTCTCCAAAAGACTTGTAATAACAGAAAACAAGTGGTATTGATTCAGGGCGGCGAAACACAAGCCTGCATCATTTAGATTTTGATTTGCACATCTTTAAAACCAATGATTATTCTCCTTTGAGTTTCTAACTATGCACTACTTTATGTTGGCCTAACATAAACTCCCAAAAAATATGAAAAGATTTATGGTTTCCATGTAAAAAAACAACAGCATTTAGTTAAGTAAAGTAATTCAGCCTCGCACTGTAATTTCACCTTATTAAAGTTCCAATCAGGAGTTTTTGGCGATGAAACAGGATGAAAATCAAACCCACTAAGAAATAATAAGACCACAAAATACCACTGGCAAGAGGTACAAATGTTAGGTCTATACTTATTAATCATTAGATTTAGATTTCTTTAAATTCCTAAACACCAGTGAATTCAGCCGTCATTGAGTGAGATGAAGCAGGTACAGTAAAACTCTCAAAAACTCTCCAACACCAGCAAATTAGCTTCTTAAACAGTTCCTGTGCTGTTTACTAAAGCATGTGAAATAAGCCACACACAACCAGGTTTTCTCGTGTCTTTTTGTATTTAAAAAGAAATGCATCAGAACTTCAAAGACTTAATTTTACTTGAATGCCCTAAAGAATATGTGTTAGAAGTGGGGACTTAAGCACAAAGTACCAATAAAAGCAAAAACAATGGATGCCTAAATGCAACGCACTGATTGCAAACAATCGCTACTTGTTGTTGCCTGTTGTCAAAACTGTGCTTAAACGGATCAATCCCCTTAACATAACAACCTTGCAAAGAAAATAATAGTGGCAAATCCCTTAAAAGGATTTCCAAACAAAATTAATCTGACATTTTCTTTTACAAGACATAAAAAATATTTAACAATTGAAAACAAAGAACTAAACAAACACTCTGCAATGTGTTGAATCCCTTTATTGAAAGCAATTCCCTTTAAATGCTCCACAGGGAACAATCCACAGTGAAACAGGGCGGCAATGATGTCGATTGCAGGGAAGTCCCTGCTTGCAGGGAAGCAGGGACTAAAGATATGCGTCAATTCTCCGCAGCGCTTCCCTGAGACGAAGAAAAATCAAAGTCCTGCACCTGACACTGGATAATCACACTCAGACAAATAATTTCCCTTTTAAAATGTTCAAAATAGAGGTTAAAACCGGTCACAGCGTCCATTTTTTCCTGTTTGTGGAGACAGTTTCAGCATGGATTTAGGAGGAGGATAACAACCAACTGCATTAACAATCAACAAACACACAGGACTACTGGATAAAAACACTACATTCAACACCAAGAAGCAAATCAACTGTATCCAGCTTCTTAAAATTTAGAAGAGGCTGTAAATTAATAGTGTGTGGAGCAACTTTAAAAAAAAAAAAAAAAAAAAAAAAAAAAATCTTTGGCTGTGTTTTAAAACCTTTCATTCGGGAGTGTTTGGGCACCGGGTTTCATTTTGTCCTTAGCTACAAGCCTTTCATTTCAGAATTTGAAAACTGATAAATAATGCTACTTGTTTTTTTTTTAGGTGTAATATGTTTAAAACGCTGAACACATTGAGAGGATTTGATCAAAGTCTGGTTTGAGAAAAAAAAAAAAAAACCTTCAATCAGTAGCTTTTCATGCATCTATGCATGTGTTAGGTCAACCTGTCTCGCACGAAAGAGGGAGCCAGACCACAGGCATCCGTGTGACCAATTACAGCTCCCTATTTTCAACCCAGATTAAAAACAGAATACATTTAATTTAAATGATTCAGAATTGTGATCAAGGCACTAATTTCTACTGATCTCGACTTAAAAAGCTTCTACAGCTTAGGGATGGGCTTGGCTGCGACGGCGATGCTCTCGATGGCACACTCGTCGCTTCCCCGGCGAATTCGGAAGTAGCCGTCTTCGCCCCACCCGCTGCCCCAGCTGTTCTTCACAATCCAGTACTTCTGTCCGGTCTTGTGGCAGCGGCCGTAGCCCACCAGCAGGACGGCATGGTTGGTCAGCTCGAAGGGATTAACGGAGTCTCTGAAGCCTGTGTGGTGGTAGATGCCCTCCTTGTAGTGCAAGAAATCGGGGTAGACCTGTAGGCAGATGACGACTCGTGATTATTGGCCTTTTTCAATCATTTTGCTTTGTGGGTAAAACGGCCAAGCGGTTCCTCTGTTTGCATCGCTGTCCTCAGAGTGGCAAAAAAACATATTGATCATTGTATCTTCTTTTATTGGACTGGAGAACATAAAAATGTTTCCCCACGATGTCAATATTTTGTTTGGGCCGAGTTCTTGGATTGCCTTTGAACTTTTTTTTTTTTTTACATTTTGTTAGAAACCCAAATCAAGGGGTGAAAAAAAATGTGAAGAAAGAAAATGATTGACTCTTCAAGTTTTTACAAAGATAAATCTAAAGGTGTTGCATTCATTTGCGCTCAGCGCCCTGACGGAGGACTGTGTAGAAGCACCAATCGCTGCAGCTCCAGCTGCAAGCCCTCTGGTGCGAGTCTACCAGATTTGTACAGCTAGAGAAATATTTGTCCATTCTGCTGAACTTGAGCAAATTATTTCAAACTCTGTCAGCTTGGATGGAGAGCATCAATGAACAGCGATATGTTTAAAGTTCTGCCACAGATTCTCATCTAGAATAAGATAAGCTTTTATAGCACATAAAACAGGCCTGGATCTAAACCAGCTCTGCTGTGCTCTTAGTGTTGTTTTCCTACTGGAAGGCAAATCTTTAGCCCAGTCTTTTAAAAAGACTCTAAAATGTTTTTTTTTTTCTTCAGGGTTATCCTTTATTGAGCTCCATCCATCCTCCCTGTCTGCTCTGTTTGCTAATCTTCACATTGCTGTTCTCTAACAAACCTCTGACATCTTATTTTTACTGAGTATATACTACTTTTACAGCTTCTGGTGGCTTCTTCTTTATTTTATTCTCTAGGTGTCAAAGTCAGAGGCTGACCAGAAAATACTTGCAGATATAATTTTGACAAAAGTTGGTTCTGCAGAGTAATGACTCAATATGAATACACCCCAAACCTTTAAAATGTATATTTGTAAAAGAAAATCATGTATTGCTTTCTTTTAACTTCAAAATTATGCGTTACTGTCTGTTGCTCTACTACATAAGATACCAATTAAAACACATTGATGTTTGTACAGTAATTCTAATGAAATAAAAAGGTCAAAACGTCAGGGGATGTAAATACTTCAGAAAGGCACCATGAGTAATATGTATTAAAGTCAGAAACAAACTAAGATTAAATTATAAAAATCTGTGGAGAATGTGATTGAATGAGAGAAAGTTAAAAGGTTTCTTTTTCTTTTGTTATCTTTTAGTAAAGAAACTGAACGATGGTTCCTTTTGGCTGATGTATCCTTACTGAAGTTTACCCGTAAGATGATCTCCATCTTGCGGAAACACATTGCAATGATTGCAATGGGAAAATTTGCGCAGGAAAAGCAGTGAGCCAATAAGCAGGTGTACCTCCAGAGCGACTGCCATCGGTCCGTTCTTGACCAGTTCCAACTTCATGGCCGTCTCGCTGCAGCCGCCGTAGAATCCGCCTACATACCCGTACTCTGCTGTGTACATTCGGCCGCAGTTCTGAGGAACGCCACAGGGAGAGTCCGCCGCAATGTACGGGAAGCAGGACTCATCCACGATGCCGAAATCCTGCACATACTTCCCAATCAGGTAAGGGAAGCCGCCATCACAGCCTTAAAAAAGGTGAGAAAAGTAGAGCTCTTTCAACAAAGGGTTAAAGATTTTTTTGGGAAATGCTGGAGGTTTTAAAAGGTTTTAAATGAGACATTCTGAAAATGCTTGAAACCCCCTTCCTCTGATTCTGCAGTTTTGCTTTATTTCAGTATTTTGTTTTGATTTTCTTGTAAAAACATCCAAAACCTTATTTTCATCTGTTACACATCATCTCCTGCAGAAAGGGTGAATTCATTTTTTTTTTTTTTTTTTAGAGACAATATCTTTCACAGCAGTAGTTTACCTTGGGAGTATTCAGAGCAGGAGACCACTTGCTGGGGACTGAGGACGGGGGCATCGCTGTTGTTTGTGAGGATCCGAACTCGAGCTTCCAGCATTCCCATGGTGGCGAAGGAATAGCAGCTACCGCAGGATGCTAAGTCACAACAAAATACACAAATATTCAGCTTTAAAAATAACTTAAAACATGGTTGACACCATTTATCCAAATCATTTAAACAACAGGTGCCCTGAGAAATCGTCTGGTGGCCAGAATCAGAAAAATTGTAGCTTGACTGGACAGCAAGACTGTTTGGTGTGGACGCTGTTACTGAGTGGATCAGACTCAATGTTAGATTCAGTTTCATTAATAGATTTATGAAGGAAATCTGCACAAAAAAGGCTTTTTAAAGATGTTCAGTAACCTGCCCTGGTGTGCGTCGCAGGCCTATAGAAAGTAACTTTTAGCTGGAAGTTTTCCTCTTATGGAAAGGTTTCACCAGCGCAGCCATGATAAACATAAAGGTGTTTTTGCTTGATTCAGTTCCCCGAGTGTCTACTTTGATAAAAGCATCAACGCAACAAAGGAACAAAAGCATAGGTTCCTGCAAGTCATCAAAATAAGAACATTAGACACAGACATATTGACTCTGAACTGGGGAAAAAAAAAAGACATATTTTTAAAGGTGATTTTTCAAAATGTTAACTGTACCGACTTTGCTGTAAATCAACCAATAGTATGAATGCTAAGTGCATTTGGACATCGGACAATAGTTTCTTCCAATATATTTCTAAACTTTTCAAAAAGAATGTACCTTTAGGAGTAGTTTAACTGTAATGTACTTTTTTTACTTTTACTTAAATAATATTTTTAAGAAGTATGGCTGCTCTTGAATAACATTTAACACAAGTCTACCCACGGCGCGTAACTCCACTGAATGAAAAAAGAGAGAGAAACGTAAAGTTTATATTAAAGGCTGACTTCTTGTTTATACACAAGCTTTGCTGTGTTAATGTTATTTCCTATCTACTGAGGCCGCTGTGCCATTTGGCGGTCAAGTCAATACACTGCAAACAGTACATAGATTTTCGAGGCAACATTTAGAAATGTAAATCTCAGGGTTAAGGATCTACATTCACCAATTAATACCAACAGACTCTGCTGTTTTGTGATTTTAGCTGTGTGAACCCCACTAATCTGTAAAATATGATGCTAAAAGCAGTTTGAAATGGTTTATCTCCTCCCAATATAAATAATTAGGGATTAAAAAAAATGTACAATTCAATTTTGTTCTTCTAAATCACATCGTAGTTTTTCAAAAGAAATCACGACCAGCTAAAACTGCCATCTGCACGTCGAAGGTTTACAAAAACCAACGATACCGAAGCTGCCATGAAGTTGTGATCGGTACATCTTTGGTGCAAAAAGTAATAATAAACCCGCAAAGCACTACTAAAAAGTACATTTTACTTAGCTGGAGCGACTGTGCTCGTGCTGTCCTTAACAGCACATTTACTTAGCAACGCATTTCACCGTTCAGCACTAAATGTTCCTTTAATGCTCCTGCCACTGCATACTTATCTAATCTAGACGATGGATGCATACCAAGAGAACAAGGCACAGACACAAACCCAGAATAAACAAGGTTTGTACACATGGTGTCAGGCACTAGGCTGCTAATAAAATGCTCTACAGGAACAAATTAGGTGAAGGAACAGAGGCCGCAGGAATGTGCACGGTGACTTAATTGCAGTAATGATTCAAAGTGAGACAGAGGAGAGCTTATCTGGGACCAAAACCCCTTAGATTTCTGGTACAAATACGGTGGAACAGACTTTAATTCTGATTGAGGGAAAGTTGTGATGCTGCAGTTTGCGGGATGACTCCAGGCGAGGGCAAAAAAAGGTAAATTTTAGTAAATTTCACAGGACACGGTCACATTTAAACAAGCTAAAGATCACAGCCTCGCTTGCTTCCTTCAATAAAAGTCAATAGTGTCTTTCAGACCAGAGCGGTCACGTTACGCTCACCACATCCACGTGTGCCTAATCTCTCATCACCGGGACGTGCACATCAGCAGGCTGCTATAAATTCCCCCCCCCCGACTGCTGCTCAGACTGATGTGACAGATTTGGAGACGGCCACAGATCCCCCTGTGTTCTTTGACAAGTGTCGAATTCAAAGTTTTAGTTCCTCGGGCAGAGGAGATTTTAAAAGAGAGCCGTCTTCCAGGGCTGCACACAGAGGCAGCCTGTAGATCATACACTTACACATCTGTGTGGCTGTTGTCATTTTTTTTTTGTCATAAATAAAAGATTTAATAAATATCAAAGGCCTGCATATTATATATTCCTCATCGGTCATGCCTTATTTGTCTTATTGTTCAGAAGTATGGGGAAATGCAAATAAAACAATTATTGATAAGTTAGTTAAGTTGCAAAAAAAAAGCTATAAGGCTTATTAATAAGGTGGGATACCGTGAACCAACTGATAAACTCTTCATTCAAAGCAACACATTAAAATTCAAAGACATTGTTTATATAAAAATACTGGAAATAATGTATAAAGCAGTGAACAAAAGTCTTCCTTCTGGTATTCAGGAATTATTTAAGTTAAGAGAGAATAAATATAATTTGCGAGGTTTGTTTATATTTGACTGTGCAAAAGAGAAGAGCCAGATAAAGTCTAGAAGTGTTTCAGTTATTGGTGTGAACCTGTGGAATGAACTGAATGACGATTTAAAGTTATGTCCTTTCTTGATGAATTTTAAAAGGGCTTTAAAATGTAAAATGATAAAATCCTATGTTATGTAGTTTTGAATATTTATATATGTACTGTAAAGAACCTGGTAGGTTGTAAAGGTTTGTAAGTATAAAACAGGGTAGGCAATAATAAGCTTTGCTTCAGCCTATTCCTTTTTTTTGGTAAATTGTGGGTTTGTTTGTTTATCTTTTTTTTTTTTTACTGTTTCCTGTGTTTAATGTCAGATAATTTACAAAAAAAAAATAAAGTGAAAGTCATGTTGCATGGCGGCACACAGAGCTGCTCCTGGTGATGAAATTCTAGGAGAGGTCTAAACAGTTCACCCTTCGAGTCCAGATCAGATCTTTGTAAAGATAAATTATTTACAAAGCATGTTGACCCTGAAGTGAAGAGCGGTCAGGGGCGGCGTGGAGGGAGGGATTTAAGCGGAGTATAGGATGTCTGACAGGAGAACGAGGCAGAGAAACGCTTTACCAGCACAGAGACATCAGACCGCCAGCTAGATTACGAGGGGACATTTGTCATTCATCTCATTAGAGACATATTCACGCCTCTGATCCGAGGTAAAATGCTTCCTCTCCCGCTGATTACGTTGAACGTTTTCTGTGTTGATGTAAACGCCGCACATACCTGGACCCCCCCCCAGCCGACTTAAACGATAAGGGGACAGAAGGGAAGAGGGCGAAGCAAATACTTCCTATCAGCGTGAGCGACTGTTTGCAGTGAACGTGTTATCGCTGGGCTTTGTGAAGTCCTGAGCAAACATTGCTGAAATCTCTCCTCCCCAGCGTCGCCCACTGCAACATGTCATTTCTCTTCTCCAGCTGGAAACACTTCCACAGAAGTGGCCGCTCGTTTAAGAAAGAAATTTGTTGAGATAACCAAAATGCAAGAAATGTGGACCAGATCGAGCACATGGGGCCACATCAGAACATTAGTGCCATTTCTTTTACAGGCCAGATCAAGGCATCCGGAGCCCAAACCAACGTTTTTGCGAAGCTCATTGAAACCTATAAAAGAAACTGGACTTGACTGATGCGATAGAAACAAAATAAGCACCGTAAGCCTGCACAGCAGCTTGAAGGGCCATTCCAGTGAAGCACTTTGGATTTCTGTAGATGCTTAAACCCCACCCTATAAAAGGTCCTCTCAGACACTCAAAGTACTCAGCCTCTGTACTCTCTTCGCTCTCACACAACCGCGCGCAGAAAACAGGAAGAGAGCAGCGAGCGGACCCCAGACGCACAAAGAGGGAAGGAAGCACCTGTGTGGAAACCATTACTGGCAGCTGGCAGATGTAAACCTGCCTCTGATCCTTCAAGCCAATCTAATATAAGCGCGACATACAGAGACACCCAAAAGTGAGTTTATTCCAACATGCATATAAACTTTCTGAAAAGAATGTACTTTTAGGAGTGGTTTAACTGTAATGGGCTTTTTCCTTTTACTTGAATAATATTATTAAGAGGTATCGCTGCTCTTGAATAACATTTGTGGCAAGTCTGCCCACTGCGAGTAACTTCACTTAATGAAAAAATAGAGAGAAACGTAAAGTTTATAATAAAGGCTGACTTCTTGTGTATACATAAGCTTTGTTGTTTTAATGTTATTTCATATCTACTGAGGCCGCTGTGTCAATATAGATAAGTCAATATACTGTAAACGGTATATATCACTTTGTTCTAATAAATATATATTACATGCATGTAAGCATCAGTTTTATCAGTTTGATGCAGAAAAAGGTTGATTTAGAAAAGTGTTTCTTACGCATGAATTTGTAATTTTGAATTATGTTTTATTTTAGACTTTATTTCTGAATTTGCACGACTTCATATTTTTCTCTGTCCTGTTATCTTATTTTCAAACATTGGGTCAGATGCTATGATCCAACAGTAATTCCGCGATTAGCCATATACCCAAATACTTTAATAAATATAACCTATGTGTACTTTCAGGAGCATAATTAAGTTGCTGGTTGCCTCATGCCCTTTTAGCTTGGATTCCAATTATCTGGACTGAATGGTTTGGAGCAAGCCATCTGCGTGGTATGAATGGCGTTTAGTCACCGCGTGGAGAATCCAGAGAACCTCTGTTCGTAATGTGGGTCCTGAAGGTTCCTAGCTGCCGTCTCTCTCTAACCGCTCACAGCTCTAACAGCGCTTCCTCAAAGCGACTCCACCGCTCGCACACCCAGCATTCAGCTTTATGTTGTTTTTTGGGGGGTTTGCATATGCAGCAGCAGGCTTCAAAATCGCTGTTTGAAGAAGCACTACTTGACCATCAAGTGATACAGAATAATCTGCGTGTTTTAGTTGTAAATACATTAAATATGGTGTGGCGGACCACTAGGGGGCTCCACTCTCACTCAGTGGAGAAGTTTTAGATATGAGAAATATGTTTGTTCGTTGGTATATATATATATGGTTTTCTGTACAGTTGCTCTCAGTTGGAGTCGAGTAAAGAGCTGTTCAAACCTACATCCTTTGTGTCGTCATTTTCACTCCTCCACATTGGTGACCCCTGTGAGCCAACATGTCCACATCTGATGGCCTGCCCAGCTCCTCACAGCCGATCGCTGTCTCTGGTGGACCTACACCGGCTTCTTTTGCTGTGGCCGTTAAGATTCCGGATTTCTGGCTACATGATCCGCAATCATGGTTCTTCCACGTCGAAGCACAGTTTGCTCTTCGTGGGATCACATCGGACGACACAAAGTACCACTATGTGGTTTCAGCGCTGGATCCACCATCCACCAGGCGCGCGATGAGCCTGCTTCGCAACCCTCCCGCGGACGGAAAGTACAGCGCGCTCAAACACCTGCTTCTCCGCCGTTACTCCCTGTCCGACGCAGAACGCGCCGAAAAGCTGCTTTCTCTCTCGTGGTTAGGAGATGGCTCAGCTTTGGAGCTCATGGAAAGCATGCTGTCCTTGCTGGGTGACGACGAAGGCGGATTTCTTTTCATCCACCTGTTCCTGCGACAACTCCCGGCTCCGGTGCGGATCGCTCTGGCTAACTCGTCCCTGCTGCGGGAGAAGGATTACTGCTCGCTGGCTGAGGAAGCTGATCGCATCCTCCTGGCTTCCAGGACCTTCACGGTCCAGTCGCTGGCCAAGGAACCTACAGCTTCGTCTTCTGAGCCTTTGCAGTCTTCAGCGGTCGATCAGCCATCGGTGATGGCAGCGATCGCCACCAGGAAACGCCAGAAGCCGGCCTTTTGTTTCTACCATCAGCGCTTTGGCGTCAGGGCGCGGCGCTGCCTCCCGCCCTGCAGCTTCAAGCCGCCGGGAAACGACCAAGCCGACGCCTGCTAGCAGCCGCGGCCGTCGGCGATAAGGAGAGGCTGCTCTTTATTGAGGATTCACGATCGGGGAGACATTTTCTGGTGGATTCAGGTTCGCAGAAGAGCCTTGTTCCCCCGGCGGGCTCCGACAGGCTTGCTGAGGGCTGCGGTCCCCAGCTGACCGCCGCTAACGGTTCTCCCATCAGAACATTCGGAGAAAGGTTGGTGACTGTCCGTTTCAATGGACGTGACTTCCAGTGGAGCTTTGTAGTGGCAGCGAGCTCTGTCCCCATCATAGGGGCTGATTTCCTCTGTGCTCACGGCCTGCTTGTGGACGTTGCAAACCGGCGTTTAATTGACGCTGTGTCTTTTTCTTCACTGCCTTGTATAACGCGAGGAGCTGGGCCGTTAGTACACACTAATTTTTTAGCTTCAGGGGACGCGTTCCAGCGTTTATTGTCAGATTTTCCCTCTCTGACTCTCCCCAATTTTTCAAACACAGACACAAAGCACGGGATAGAGCATTATATCCCCACAACTGGCGCTCAAGTGTTTGCGCGCGCGCGCCGCCTTGACGCGGCAAAGCTGGCTGTTGCGCGGGAGGAGTTTGCCAACATGGAGCGTTTAGGGATCGTGAGGCGCTCCAACAGCCCCTGGGTGTCACCGTTGCACATGGTGCCCAAGTCGGACGGCCAGTGGCGGCCTTGTGGGGATTTCCGTCGTCTAAATAACGTCACAGAGAACGACCGTTATCCTATCCCCCACATCCAGGATTTCTCTGCCCATCTCTCCGGGACATCCATTTTTTCTAAAGTGGATTTGGTGCGGGGTTATCACCAGGTTCCTGTGAGAGCTGAGGACATCCCTAAAACCGCGGTGATCACTCCGTTTGGCCTGTTTGAGTTTTTACGCATGCCATTCGGCCTTAAAGGTGCAGCTCAAACATTTCAGCGGTTGATGGATTCCGTTCTGCGTGGGTTGTCCTTCGTTTTTGTATATTTGGACGACATCCTTGTGGCCAGCAGCTCGGCCGAACAGCACATGTCCCACCTACGTCAGGTTTTTCAACGTTTGGCGGCACATGGCCTGATTGTCAACCCTGCAAAATGCCAATTTGGGTTGCCGGTCATTGATTTTTTGGGCCACCGCCCCCAGACGGTTAAAGCCCTGCAGGAGTTCTTGGGGATGGTTAATTTTTACAACCGCTTTATCCCCAATGCAGCACAACTTCTGCAGCCGCTTTACGGTGCGCTCAAACAACGAAAAGCCACCGACAGCATCGACTGGGTCCCTGAACGCCTCCAGGCGTTTGGTGGCGCTAAGTCTGCTTTGGCCGACGCTGCTCTTCTGGCCCACCCTTCCCAGTCAGCTCAGATCGCTCTGACAACTGATGCATCTGACGTGGCTGTGGGGGCGGTTTTAGAGCAGCGTGTCTCTGGTGTTTGGCAGCCACTTGCCTTTTTCAGCCGTACTTTGCGGGACAATGAACGGAAATACAGCGTTTTTGATAGAGAGTTGCTTGCTCTCTACCTGGCTACACGCCATTTTAGATATTTTCTGGAGGGCCGCTCATTTACTGCCTTTGTGGACCACAAGCCCCTCATCTTTGCCATGTCCAAAACATCCGACCCCTGGTCCGCACGACAGCAACGCCACCTTGCCGCCATTTCCGAATTCACGACTGACATTCAGCATGTTGCTGGCAAGTCCAACTTGGTGGCTGACTGTCTGTCTCGTGCGCTGATCTGCCCAGTTTATGTAGGTATCGATTTTTCTGCTATGGCTGCAGACCAGCGCAGTGATGCAGACATCCTTGCGCTACAGACTGGGTCCACGGGCCTCCAGCTGGAGGAAAGACAGATGCAGGAAGGTGGTCCTCCTCTGATCTGTGATGTTTCTACTGGCTGTCCCCGCCCTCTGGTTCCTGTTTCGTGGCGCCGCCGGGTTTTTGACACGTTACACTCCCTCTCGCATCCCGGCATTAGGGCCTCCGTCAAACTGGTTGGTTCTAAATTCGTTTGGACTGGACTGCGCAAAACAGTTAGAGAATGGGCTGCAGCCTGTGTCCAGTGCCAGCGTGCTAAGGTCCAGAGGCACACTAAAGCACCTTTGGAACCGTTTCCCATCCCTGACAAGCGGTTTGATCATGTGCATGTAGACCTTGTGGGTCCCCTTCCTCCATCACAGGGTTTCACACATCTCCTGACCATGATCGATCGTACAACCCGGTGGCCAGAAGTGGTTCCGCTGTCATCTACAACGTCAGCAGCGGTGGCCCGGGCTTTTCTGTCCACCTGGGTTGCACGTTTTGGCCCCCCCTCTGACATTACCTCTGACAGAGGCCCACAGTTCGTTTCAGAGCTTTGGTCCGTCATGGCAGAGGGTCTGGGGGTCAAGATCCACCGCACCACTGCGTACAATCCGCAGGCTAATGGGTTGTGTGAGCGGTTCCACAGGTCTTTGAAAGCTGCGCTCCGTGCTTCTTTAACTGATGGAAACTGGGTTGACCGCCTTCCATGGGTCATGCTTGGTTTGCGTTCAGCCGTTAAAGAGGACCTTGGTGCTTCCACAGCTGAACTGGTTTTCGGTCAGCCCCTGCGTGTCCCTGGGGCGTTTTTACCTGATTCCCCTGCGCCACAGTTCGGTCCACTTGGGCAACGTTTTTTCCCTCAGGGAGACTCCTTTCAGGTTCCCACCCCTGTTCACCATTGTTTGCCCCAGTCCTTTGTTCCTGAGAACTTAGAGACCTCTAAATTTGTTTTCGTTCGACACGATGCGCACAGAACACCCCTACGACCTTTGTATGATGGCCCTTTCAGAGTCCTTGAACCAGGGCCTAAACATTTTCTTTTGGATTTGGGAGGGCGTAAGGAAACTATCTGTGTTGACAGGCTCAAACCCGCTCATGTCTTGGCGGACGATCAGGTGGTAACGGCCCAAGCTCCTCGCAGGGGAAGACCCCCCTCCACTGTTTTAATGGACCGCTGTTCTCCCTCCAGAGATCCTCATTTATCGGAGCTCAACCCCCCTGCAGCCCCTCCATGTCGCCCTCGTCCTCAGGCACGGATGTCCCAGGATCATCCTACAGGGTCCAAGTTCAGCCGTTTTGGACGTTTGTTGAAACGCACGAATCTGGATTAGTTTGTTATTTTACCCTACTGAGTGTTCGGGGGGGGCATATGTGGCGGACCACTAGGGGGCTCCACTCTCACTCAGTGGAGAAGTTTTAGATATGAGAAATATGTTTGTTCGTTGGAATATATATATATGGTTTTCTGTACAGTTGCTCTCAGTTGGAGTCGAGTAAAGAGCTGTTCAAACCTACATCCTTTGTGTCGTCATTTTCACTCCTCCACAATGGTACCATTCAGTGTTGCAGAAGCATTTTACTGTGCATTTGAGTTAAAAAAAATAAGACTTGAACATTATTCAATGAATTTAAGACTTTTTAAGGCCTTAAACCCTGATTTTCAAAACTAAGACTTTAAGACTCTGCAGACACCCTGTTTAAAGAAAAAGAATAACACCTGAGTTTGCTCCATAAACCTGCTTAAAGAAATACATTAAATGACATTTAAGGAAAATTCAAATAGGTTTAAAATGTGTTAAAATAAAGGAATTTAAAAATACTTTTTTTTTAAATCTACTTATTTCAAAAGGAAATAATTAAACAAAGAACTATGTTGTTTTACTTGTATAAGATAGTAATGGGAGAGTCACCTTGATTCCTCACAGGGCTAACAAAGTTGACGCCATTAACGTTTCTCCAATCCCAGTGCTCAGGCAGAGCTGCGGCCATCTTGGCTAAACCGGCTTCCACGGGGGCAGGGCGAACACGTCTGAAGAAACAAACGGGGAAGCCAACTTAAAAGGTGGTAATTTTGCACCACACAGCTGTGGCAAACAGAAAATCAGCCAATAAATATCCTCCTAAATTGATTTTATTCAGCAGGAAACCAGGCTTATCCACCTGGCTCTCACACGAAGAGGATAGAATGAGAAATCAAAGACTCACACGGGGATACGGGAGGCAGGGCCCCCCGCTCTGTAATGCAGCTCTCGTAGGGTGTACATCTCGTGCTCGGGATACGCCACAGCCTTCCAGGAGCTCTGAACTGTGTTGATTAAAGTGATGAAGTCCAGGTTGTGTTTGTACGGCTTTGGCAGCAGTCTGGGGGGGGATGAATGGAAAGACGATGGTAAGGTCAAGATCACTTTAAAACAACACTGGACATTTCATTCGTAATGCAAAATCTACTATTTGATTCAATAAGCTACAAGATGCATATTGGTGAGGCTCATTGGTCAGATTTAAAGTACCTTTAGAAAACGGGAACCTTTAAGCAGGTCTTAAAACATATTTTTCATTAGGTCAACATTTCTGTATTACATTTTTTTTTTTAAATGGTCTGATGTAATATTCTAATCCTAAATGTGTTTTCAATAGATGTAAGCAGAAAATCATCATAACTAACAGAAACCCTAAGCGGTCTGTAATTCATTTATAAAATGTGTATCACTTACTGAAGAGAGGTACTGAAACGAATAATATTTTCAATAGCATTCTGATTTACTGAATATGACAGTACTTTCAGTTCAAGAGCAAGGATTTTATCAGTCACCTCATGTAAGTTAATGTATGGAAATGAAAAAAACTCCTATTTGAGCCAAATAAAACCAAGTTGGGACATTTGAACAGCAGAAAAGAGTGAAAAGTGTATTTGTGTGGAGTTTGTACCTCTACACAAACAGCATAATCATACTTCTAAAAGACAAGCAAATATTGACCATGTTTTGCGGTGCTAATAGTTTCAAGAACTTGTAATATTGTTTCTAGAATAGGTAGCAGTTGTTTCTGACATACTCTAAAGCAAGTCGTACATCCAGCTTTTAAAGTTTACTCATGCGCGCCCTCTATCTAAACGAGTGACTACTTTAAACTAAAATTTGATGAGGTCTGCATTGCACTGTAACTACACAGTAACTCTACTTTAACTCAATATTTGGTTCATATACCTCACCAAACACTAGAATAACACAGACCGTAGGCAGCACGTTACTTCACTTGATTAAAGTTTAAGCCAAAAATCAACCAGTAACTAATCTTGAATCTTGCAGCTTGAACTCTTCCTAATTTGATCGGTGGTTAAAACATTACCACAGGTACAGAGTTTCTGAATTTATCTGTTGACACCAACTGAGCATTAGCATGAATACACTTTCTTCTGTATATGCGCAGTCTCCGAATGTTCGTAAGAAAAAGACAGAAAAGCTTGGATTAGAGGTATAAAACTGTGGAGACATTTTGCTGAACTTTCAGTAAATAAAACTCGTGCCTTGAATCTCTGTATTGCAGAAAGCAGCTTCATGTGACCAGAGAGTGTATGCTGAGCCTTTCATAAAAAATATTTTAAAAAAATTCAGATAGTTAGATAATGTTTGCTCACTCACATCAGAGAAAGAAATTGAGGAAGGGAAAATGCAGCAGGAAGCAGAAATGTCAAAAGTGCACATTGGCTCTTCTGGTCTTCCACTGGACCTAGCTTATGTTTACTAGTGCACACTCTTATCATTTGTATTCTGGCTAAATGGTCCTAACTGGTTATAATTTACGTACCCGCTGCTGAAGACGGGCTTGAAATCTGATCTGGGCGGCACACTCTTCACCTTCTTGCCCACAAAGCAGGCCCAGTTGCGTCCCAGGACGTCGTGGACCCATCCTGGCAGGGTTTGGTCACAATAGCTGGTCACCTTCGAGCCCTCCTGGGTGTACTGTAAGATGCAGCAGACTGTTATGACTTTTTGTCTTTTACACACACAGAGACAGTGTTCTTCTATGCAAATTCAGTGCCAGTCAGAACTTTACAGAAATTAGGCTTTTGAACTGTTCTGTTTTTAGGTTGTAGCACAAAACAACCTTCTTCAAATGCTTGTATAAACACTTGGACGGAAGTTTGACTTTTTTTCTTTTCTTTTTTTAGATTTTCTCTAACCCACATTTCCTGCTCATGCACACCAGGTCAAACGCATATTTACACCCGCACTAATTTCAGATAAATGTTCCTTAGCAAGTTGCAGACAAACGCAACCAGCTTTTCATAGCTATCAAGAAGGACCCAGCATTCTAGCTTTTGCAACAATTCTGTCTGGATATTTGATCACACTTCTTTTCAGAATTGGTGGACTTTACTTACCGTATTTTCAGACTATGAGGCGCACCGTGAATTAACGTGTCTATGTCCGCATATAAGGCACACCGAATTATAAGGCGCATTAAATATTCTTCCCAAGTGTGTAATATAACTCCACCCCTTCACGTACACAGCATTCTATACATCTCTGCTGGGAGGACAGAGTAGTTGGACTACACTGTCCTGTTACTAACACAAGGCCAAAATAAACATAACTTTTATATTGAACTAACTTACTTGGCTTATGGTGTTAGCGCGTACTCCGGGTGCAGGCTGCCTTGAATGCACTTCTAGTTTCAACATTACAGTCAGGCAGTCTTGTAGACAGCTCAGGGGACTGATTAGGTAGTGATACAGTGTACCGTGTACCGCTCCGAATATACATTGAGCGGGGCGGCTTCGTTGCTAACCAAAGTCGTACTTACAAATATTAACAGATTATTATTATTATTTATTGTTGTTTTTTTTTGTTTTTGTTTTTTAAACCGGCCAGTAAGCATAAAAAGTACCGTGGTCATATATAAAGGCACACCAGATTGTAAGGCGCACCATCAATTTTTGAGAAAATTTAAAGTGCGCCTTATAGTCCGAAAAACACTGTAAAATGACTGGTTTTCTGCCACAAATGCTACTTTTAAGCAGATTCTATACATATTAATTTATCAGTCATTCTAGAAGCTTAACATTAGCTTGATTTATCCATTTAAAAACCAGTTTTGGTATGTGTTTAGGAACAACCTGCTGTAGGGACGCACAACTGTGTCAAACCTCATCTCATCTGACCCTAACAGTTACGTCAGAAGAAAGAAAATTGGCAATGGTGTTCAAAAGCATATCAGGAACCCCAAAGACTCAAACCTTTTAGAAACTGGAAGACGTCAGAACACCAGTGTCATTATGAACTGTGAAGGGAGTTTAACATTAACAGGGAGCAAGAGGCTGCTGCTGTTCAAAAACAAAATCTGACGCAATTTCATGAGCATTTAATCCCCAACAACCTAACAAAACCACCAGCTGTTAAGTATGGTGGTAGTAGGATCATGCCGAGGCTACGGTGTTTTGCCAGTAGTGGTGTTGTATCATAAAAACTTAGAAGAACACTGAGGACAGAGAAAACACAAACAGGCTTACAATAAACTTCTAGAGTTGCTACCAACCTAAACTCTACTAAAACTTTATGGGCTAAACTAAAGTGCAGCCAGTTACGTGCCTCGAGAACTCCTGAGCATCTATACGAGCCAAGTGCTGTATATTGACATGAAAAATAATTTAATATATCTCAAATTAAGCTAACACTTAGGTCTAAAACCTACACGGTCCTGCTTTAAGAGTTCTGTTAAATCTAAAACTCACGCTTGATGACAGTAATAAGTTAGTCTACTTGCTAATGGACCTTTAAACAAATATTAGTGATGCAGTGAAGGTTTAGTATGTATATGTAAAAAGTTGTAAGAAGAATTGCAGCTGAGTTTGGAAAAGAGAAATTGCACAACAAAATCCATGTTTGTGCTTCCAACTCGTTTTTAAAAAGTCATTAAAGATGTTTGTACATTTCATTGAACCCTAGTTGTAATGCATCATTAAAAGACGACAATTAACACGTACAGCGAGAACGCATGCACGTAGACTTCTTACTGGCAGCGTAGGTGATTTCAAAGGGCAAATCAGTTTGTTTTTTGTTGAGTCATGTTTCAAAAGAAATCATGAGACCAAACTTGAAAAAAAAGAGAAGAAAAAAAAAACCTGGCAAGTCCCAATTCTTAACAGACAATGAGGAAGTTAAATTAGACAAGGACAAGTCAGAACAGAGGCTGGAAAATAACGCAGCTGTGACACTTCCCTCGGCTGCTTGTCATGTGAGAGATAGGAATATTGCACATGATCAAGGGTTTCACTTAATGTTGCTGCATTACATCGCGCATCGATCTTTGCAGATATCATCAGAGTATAGGAAAGGAGAGGAAATGAGCAAGAGTGAAACACAGAGTGTTCCGAAATATATATTCAACAAGCCGCAAAAGCTGTCAAACCACCACATTTCCATTTAGTTAAATTACAGATCCGTCTATGAGGGGAATCAGCAGAGCATCACATGCAATATCAGACATGTTTCGAAGCTAGAAATGAGTTCATGTTACAGTTACCTTGAAAAAGCCAAACCATTTGTAGCCACCGAGGACCGCCTCGAAGCCCTGGTTGTAGATGAGGGTGAAGAAGCCCGTGTTCCCCAGCTCATCTGTGGCTACGGACAGCTTCTCCAGGGTCACAGTCACTGTGCTCTCACCTGTGGCTGAGGAGTAAACAACATGTGATCACATGACATCAAGACAGGGTTACTTTTCAACCATCAGCCTAACCATAAAGAGATTTTAGCACTTCATCTTTTACGTTATTACTAATATAACTTAAGAGATTTGTGTGTATATATATATATATATATATATATATATATATATATATATATATATATATATATATATATATATATATATATATATATATGCATGTACACAAACAAAGATAAAAAAAAAGAAATGTAAGAGTGAGCATTCTTCATCTGAAAAGCAGGCCTCAACGCCTCACATGCTATCAAAAGTGATTTAACTTTTATTTCCTTCCCAGCTATGAGGCGGTATTACCTTCAACAGAGCAGTTGACGGTCTTGTCGTGCCCTCCTTTGGACACCTGGAACACCCATGTCCCCAGCAGGTCCTCGTAGGTGCAGTTAGCTGGCGTGTCCCCCAAAGACCCCTCAGCCCAGAGCAGGAACACACACACGAACACAGCGCTGAACCTCATCTTCACTCGCTGCTAGCTAACCTGCTCCACACACAAACACCGGCACACCACGTCTAAAGACTACCTCGTTCAGCTGGACAGCCTGGCACCTGCTACGCTAGCCCCTGTTGACGGACAGCAAGTGGCGCAAACTGAAAGTTTCACCCCCCCAAAGTTAAACTTCTTCCGTCAAGATGGTTCACCGCAGCTAGCGTCACAATACGCATGCGCGCTCCAGGGCTCCTTATGTATCTCAAACGTTAACGGATAAGTCCCGAAACACTAACTTCTGATTCATATCTTTACGATAATTCATGAGAATTCATCTAATATGAGCGCGAGGATGACCTTTGTTATTGCAAGGTATCTGCATTTCGTGTCAACTAAAAAAAAAAAAAAAATTCACAGTTAATCACGGTTTTCTACAACCCCAAATACGTGACTGCTATCCTCTTGCTGTCATGTGCTCTTTGGGTCTACTTCCCCCTTTGTAGTTTCGTTTTATCTGATCATATGACCACTGATACACTGATTGTGGAAGTTAAAGAGTTGTTCGGAGATGTGATGCAAGGGGAATAGTGTGACCGAAGGTTAATTATTAAGTAATTAACCTAACTGTCACCTAATAACCATTTACCAACCCTTCAAAGCAGCACTATTAGGCCATATATCATATTTGTTTTGCAGAAACGCCAAGAAAAAGACAGGGATTAACACAGCATATTTGTATATGCTATTGAGCCATTTTAGTAGCATGTATATTATTACTATTTGGATTAAGGTCTGCATTTTAAATGAAAAGGCTCAGATATTTATGTGAATTTGTCAATTTTAATGGATATGTATCTGCTGTTTATTAATTTTATTATGCAAGGAATAAGGAGGCATAAGCAATGAACAGATGGATAAATATTAACTTAACCTAAGAATGTCATAACCATACTGTTGTTGTATTGTTGCTCAGTGTGTTTGATGATTGGATTAAATGGAGCTGCACTGAGGGCTTCAAGACTGCTCAGTTGTGAGCACGTTTATTTTGGAGTAAGACGGTCCTGGGTTCAGTCAGGGACCATTCTTCATGGTTTACTTAACGTATTAATTGCTCCCACTGTCCAAAAACATAGCAGTTAAGTTAACTAGTCTCTATAAATTTCCCTTAAGTATGAGCGTGTGCATGCCGTGTCCTGTTTGTCTCTGTGTTGTCCTGTGATGAACTGGTGACCTTTCCAGGGTGTACCCCACCTCGCTCCCACTGATTGCTGGGGATAGGCACAAGCCCTCTGCAAACCCAACAAGATAAGTATAGACAATGCACTTATAAATTGACCTGAACTGAAGTAAATTGAGGGTTGCACAGTGGCACATCTGTTAGCACAGTTGCCTCACAGTTACTAATTAAACGGTCTTTATATAGCATCTTTTACTGATGAAAATCACAAAGTACTTCACTGAACAAAACCTTCAAATTAAAACATAAACATTTGGACACGATTAATGTCGTTAAAGCAGTATATAAGATGAAACCTGATTAAAAAGGCACAGCCAAATTAATTGTCAGTGCCTTCTCAGCAGTGAGGCCACACACAACAGAGCTGTTAAAGGTGTTGTTATGATCAAATCTCATTTTTGTTCCTCTGTTGCAACTAAAATTGTCTGCTGTTTAGCAGATCTGTAACAACACCCCAACATGTAAGTATTTATGCGTTGCAAACAAAACAACAAAAAACTATAGTTGAGGTTTACATTTTTAATAAAGTAGAAATTATACTTTAGAGAGAACGGTTTAAGTTAAAGTCTGTTCACTTTGTGCTTCTGTCCATATAATAAAAGGGACTGTGATGCCTTGTGCAATGTGCAAACAAGGCAAAATGACAATCAACATTAGACCTCGCTGCAACTAAAAGTCAGATGTCAATTGAGATTTTGAGATTCTACGTTTCCTGTCTTTGGCCGTCCACTCCAAAACAGCATGCTCTAACCATCTCTATGGGAGAATTTTCGCCTCACTTGTCCACTGAAGGAGGTCAGCCTTTGTCATGTTTGTGTGTGGGTGTCAATGCCTGCTGATGGCACTGTTATTAAAGGGGTTAAAGAGCTTATTTTAGCTGGCGGGCACTTAAGGGAAGCGCTGGAGGCTTTTATCACCATGGTTACCATGACATGGACTGACTCATCTCCTTGACAGACCATAATAAGCACTCATCTGAAGAAGGGACTGAAGAGGAATTAGTCACGCAGTCTCATTAGTGCCATTACGCCGTGTTTGCGTGGAGGTATGAATGCGTGTGATTGCACTACTTTGGGACCATATGTAGGTTATTGCATTTATGGGATTTTATGCCTGCAAGTGAGCGCATGTGTGCCTCTAATAAACCTAAGAGAGGAGCCGGGTGCTGGGGGGGAATGATGTTTCGAATGTTAACAGGCTGAACCCACTAAGCCTCTGTGAGTGAATCATTGAAAGTCGTGTTTCAATCTTGATATAGTTCTCGCTTTCACTGGCAGGAAATTAAAACTCTAGCAACTCTGGGTTTGGCTTCATTGGCAGCCAGAGATTTGTTCTCTCCCAGCTTTGATTCCTCTCCGCCACTTTTGCACTATTGCTTCCTCTCTCAAGCCTTTTTGGATTTCTTAATTTCCGTTGACTCGAGTGTCCTGTTTTTGTCAGCTATTTTGTCGTGTATGACAAAAATCTGCTACATATACAGGTTACACAAACACACAGAGAATATATTTTTTGACTATTAAATAAATTATGATATCTAATACTCAATATTATTCATGCATGTGCCATGTCTTGTTTTGTTTCGATGCAATCACAAATATCAATGTAATTTACTATGATTATATCGGACACTATCTGCTGCATAGTTGTGACATGGGATGAAAATAATAGATTGCTATTAAGCTGTTTTCAAAAAAAAAAATGAAAAGTGAGAGAAGCATTTGTGTTCAGCCACCTCAGTTCATTATCCTGCTGTTGAACCTTTGTAGATGCAATTCTTTAGGGGAATATCTCAATCAGCTTTGCAGGTCTGGTGACTTGCATTTTTTGTGCCATTTTTCACTTCTTGTTTTTGTAGAAAATTGTTTAGGCTCATTCAGAATGGGCGGAGAGCATCTGTGAGCATTGGTTTTCAAGTCCTGTCACAGTTCTTCTACTGGGTTTTGGTTTGGACTTTGACTGGACCATTCCAACACAAGGATACGCTTTGATCTATATGAAGTTAAGATGTTAATGTAGGTTCGGGAGCAAGGTCATGCCTTCACCACACAACTGATTACCCAGCATTCTACTTGTACCCAGCTCACTGGCCCCAGTTTTTCCTATTGTTTCCTCTTGCAGGGCACAATTTTATCTTTACTTTGCCTCCTCCTCCTCTATCTATCTCATTAAAGCTATAGTTGGTAATCCTGCTCAGAAACACTTTTTGTTATACTGGGTAAAATTGTCCTTCCGTCCTGAAAGTAGTTAATAAATTATGCATTCACAACAAGGAGGTTAAAAAAATTGTTCTCTGTGGGAGCTGCATGGCTGTAAAAACTATGACCAGTATCTGCCGTTTGGTCCGAAGGGCCGGGTTTTGTCAGTGTTTTGTTCCTGCTCTCACCCAAAGATGTTATATACTCACACCCCCTCTGTGCCTCAAGTTCTGGGGAAATCACCTTATCTATTGGTTGTCCCACATATCAATCATTCTGACGTGCTCACGTAAAGGCAGTGTCCACGCTCTTTCCTTCCTGGTTTCCACTTGTTGGCTGCTTATGCGTACTTCAAATATTTATGTATCCGGTTAGCTTAGCGTCTAGGTTAGCCGTTCATTGTAGCTCCTCTGCTCTCACCGTATACTTTGAACATGGCTGAGAGTTGCAAGAAACAAACCGCGTACAAGTTTATGAGAAGAAGAGGAAGGCCTCAGTAGAAAGAAATAAGACCAGAGTGGATTTGATCGATTTTATTGCCCGTGAAGAGCGGACGAGCAGGTAAGACGGTCTTAACCACATTCATCTTCATCTAATACCATACCCCTCACACCGAGTTGCCTCCTCCCATGACTTTTTTTCTGGGATTCTGTTGTTATCAGTGATGTGTAGTGTTAGTTTTCATCAAGCAGAATATTCCGTATTAAAGCCAAAATGTTACATTTTAGTCTCATCTGATCAAAGGATCTTCTTCCATTGCCATGTCTTCTTGTTAGCCAGTAGCAACCTTATCATCTCTTCTGACTTTCTCCACAACTTTAATGACAACCTTTATGGTATATACACTACCTCCCTGAGTTTTTTATAGGGGTACCATAGTAAAAGTGACAGAGTAAAAATACATGCCACACCTTTCAGATTTGCTTGTTAAAAAAATGTATGTACTGTGTGATGTTCTTTTCACTTCACAATTATGCACTAACTGGCCTATTCTGTTAAATGTCAAATAAATGCACAAAATATAGTTGTAGTTATGTTTATAAAATGTGAAAGAGTTCAAGAGTAATGAACACCTGTAAATGTATGTATTGCATCTTGGAAAAGTATTTATGTTGCCTTCTTAGTTCCTTTCATTAAAAGGAGTCTGGCCCTGTCAGTAATGTGATATTAGATTAAGCTCTAAATGAAGTAGAATAGTAATTATTGTTATAATATTTGCTACTTTAGTTTTGCATTTTGCCTCATTTTGGTATTTTTCCTCCTTTCATTCCTTAGTTTTGTCTGGTCGTGCCCTGTTTCGGCTTTGTACTTTATTATGGTTTCTGAGAGTCCCTGCTTTTCTGGCTATCAGCCCTTTCTCCCATTTCCATTCACTTTCAGTTTCTTGCCTTCTCTCACATCTGCACCCTGTCTCTAATCAACCACCTGCTCCTTGTTCATTAATCACACTCCCCAGCATTTAAGTCTCACAGTTCCTGTCAATCTCTGCTGGATTCTGCTGCTGCTATTGCCCTGGTTCCCGTGTTTCTCATGCGCTGTCAGTTTCTCATTTTTCTATTAAAAGCTTCTCTGCGCCATTTGTGTTGCTGCAGTTTAGCTTCTGAAAAAACAGCAGTCATAAAACATAATAGTAATTCATGAAAAAGTCTGCTGTTGAAAGCGGTTGAGTCATGACCAAAGCTGTTACTTACTTGATGAGACTTGACAAAATATACTTTAGCATGATGTCTGGGAGCCATCAGACTCTTCCTGCTACTTATTTAAATGTTGTTTTGGTGTGTATTGATGGTTGTTTTATGATCATGTAAGTAGCTAAGAGGGTTTGTAACTGTTCCAAGCGTGTCTGATGACTTCGCTCTGAGACATCACTGCCTAAGTCTGTTCTTTGTTGCCCATTCTGATCAATGAAAAAAATAAAAATAAATTCAAGAACATTTCAAAAGTTTGTGGTTTTAGTAGAGCCTCTCATTACAGAGTGGGATCAGACACTTCAGCCTAGTGATTTTAACAAACAATTTTGAACATTTCAGTTTTGGATAATGACTATTTGCACAGTTTTTAACTTCTCTGGGAGCGTTCCTCTGATGCACTCATGCAACTGCACAGTAATCGACATACTCTTTAAGGGACTGCTATCTGTCCTTTTGACTCAAAGATGAATCTTATCAGATGCTATGGACTATTTGCACTCTTTATGCCTCTCAGGAAGTGTTGGTGCGATCAACCCATTTGTTTTTCTTTTTTAAGAGTGAAAATATGTGTTTTTGTGTTTGCGTGTTACGTGTATTCTGTGTGCACTGCATCGTGAGCCGGTGTCACACCAGAAAATACCATCATAGTAACACATAAATACCATAAAGATTATTGATTCTTGATTCTTAATGTGACCATCGTTTGCATTTAAACAGGCTCATCTGGTCAGAACTTCACGATCAGTTACCCCTGCACTAAACTTACACAAAATGTATGTTCTTTCCACCACCACAAAAAAAAATAATAGCATAAATATAAACCAAAGATAACATGAGGGAAATTTAAACACTTAACCAGTCGCTCATCTTTAAAATAAATAAATAAACTAATATATTAAAAAGAAAGGTGCCTTGATTTGAGCTGATCTCAGATTGATCACCATGGTGACTGGAGGTCTCAATCCGTTGGTGTGCAGTCAGAGTAAATTCCTTACGGGAAGAGAAAAACAAAAACACAGCCTGACACTCACTGTTAGCCACAGGCTGTCATGACACCCCTTTGCCCACTCAGACTTTATATATAGGCCCCACCTGGTTGCATTAAACTAATCTCATGCTATTTACATACAACTGGCAGGAGTAAATGGAGGCTGTCAGACACTGTGTGAGGATTACTCACAGCATCATGTGCTTTCTTTTTTTTTTTTAACCAGACCAGAAACAAAGAACCAACCAGGCAGATTTCTGGGCAGAATACAGCATAAAAGCTTTCAAAATGAGTATCATAGTATGTAATAACTGAAGTCGCAACCTTCGGACCTAACAATCTAAACAACACTAAAATGTTTGAATGGCAGAGAATGTGTTGTTGCAAAGGCAAACATGAGGGGGAAGGATGGATGAAGTAGTACAAGTTGGTCGGGATAAAGCAGTACAATGGCAACCTGACTCACACGTCTTCACAGTGAGATTATTTGAAAATGAACTGGACCCATAGAGTGAGGTAGGTGATAGCACTGATAATAGAAATCACAACTTTGTGAAATTCATTTTTGGTACTATTAGAGTAAAATAAGGATCAAAGAAGAACAAAGCATTAATGACAGGGTTATGAAACTACCAGCAAGGTTGATGAAAAGGGTCAGACTGGTAATTAAGTGTCTGACAGTCTGAGGAAGGGTTAGGAAAATTACTTATGTTAAAGCTTGCCCCCCGCCTCCACACCCAGTGCCCCTTGAAGCATAGACCTCCACAAAATGTATATATTTGCATGACGGGGCAGTCACGAAGTAGATATCTATAACGAATGAAATATTGGTCTGCATACTGATTGAAAAAAACATATCCGGTGCCAAAATGTTGCTGGAGCTGGGAGTCAGACTGAAGCCTCATGGTGCCGTTTAATATTGACTCAGTGATCACCACTATGAGAGAGGACGTTCTCAGCCATGTCGTACAAATGTGTTCAATGTTTCCCAATGCAAGACTTCTATAGAGCTACTTCTATGGGACCTAGCACAGGTGGTGAGAACAGCGCAGGGGATTGTGGGATGCCGTCTGCAGGATCTAGACCCAATTTATGCAGAACGAGTCCAAAGAAGGGCCAGACACATCTCCACTGATCCCACCCACCCAGGCAATGTGCTGCTTGCCCCTCTCCCATCAGGTAAACGCTTCAAATCCAAAACAAATAAGCTAAGAAACAGCTTCTTCCCAAGAGCTGTGAGGGCAATCGCCCCCCCACCCCCCACCCCCGATGGGAAACTTCAGTCCAACGCTTTTAAATCACCCCTACTTTTAATAGCCCATCATGCGTTACAATTCCCCTTAATGTTGCTGCCTAATTGCGCACTATTATGTCTGAATATATAAATGCACATCTCTGTAAACGAAGCCTCAAATCATCATTGTTCAATAAACACCTTGTTACCTCATTATCTGTTATCTGTGACTTTCCTGAGCTCTAAAAAAATAAATAAAATGTAACCCTTGTTCATTGCGTGATTGTTTGTCAGTTTTTGCCTTCATTATGTGTAATGTGAACTGTAATGTGAAAGGGAGTAGCCAAAGAGAAATTTGCCGCGGGGACAAATATTCTATTCTATTCTATGCTATTCTATTCTGACTTCTCTTTAACCTGAAACGTTGATTCAGCTCTGTTGGTCATTTTCTGGTTAAATAGATAGAAACCACAATATATAGGAGGATATTGCCATGGGTCTTATGACTGATATTGATAAATTCATGGATCTTCAAATAATCTGTCAATGATTCAGTAGTTCCTGCAAATGTGTCTGTTACCATATTGCAAGTGAAGCACAGCTTCTCAAGTAAAAAAAAAAAAAAAGTGGCCTCTGTTTGGACTTTTGTCGTTTGCTTGATTGCGAGTCGGGCTTTCCATCTACATGGATCATTTGCTCATTTGCAACAATTCTGTGCTTTCAGAGCAATTTTGCTGTGAGAGGCAAAGAGAAACACAGTGTGGAGATGAGTGACAGAAGGACATGAAAGAGGGTGAAGTGGGTAGACCAGGAGAAGATGGGGAAAGTGAATAAAACATAGCTGGGTAATTTTGCTGTCGTGACCTGTGCATCTGAAGCTAAATGAAAAAGGAGTGCAATGTTTTAGGTGCGGGGCGGGGGGAGGGGGAGGGGGTGGATTAGGATATTCATAGTGAAGGCCTTGAGCCCTGTCATAGTGGTTTCTGTGGGGCGTTGAAGGAAGGGGGAGGGAGGGGGGAAGCAAATATCACAGAGGGTGTCAAGGTGCTGTCAAGCAGCCTCCCCTGACAGTATTCAGCACGTAGGCCTGACGAGACTGACAGACAGCTCCTTCCAAGTACTGCCAGCAATCAATCTGGCAGGTTTTTTATATAACATTGATAAGGAAAATGGAAACAATGGTATCTAAGCAGTGCAGAGCCTCAGTGATGGTCTGTGGTATCTGAATGTGGGACTCTGGGGAAATTTAAAAACTCATCCAGAAGAGTTGACTAAGAGGAGGGAAAAAAAACTATTAGGTATGAGGTCAACTTGAATTCATTTGAGTTATGAAGGCACAGTGACGTACATTTGAAAACAGATATTAACATGCACTGTATACAAAAATTCATAATGCTATTTCCCCACGGGCTGACATTAAATCAGACAGAAATTTTCCTGTGTTTAGGTCACCTACTATTCCCAGATTTGCTAATATTTTCTAAATGCCAGTATAGCAAGAGAAAACATTTTTATTTATGTTAAGTTCTAAAGTTTAACCACATTGTCTTGATATTTGCTGCAATTGCCTTTTAAATTGTGTGACTTGGGTCAAATGTTTTGGGTATCTTTCAACAGGTTTTTCACAATAGGAGAATCAAGTTTGCAAGCTTTCCATTTTTCCTTAAAATATAACAGTGGTCGTTATGGCCAACACTTTGAATTTAGTTTTGTCAGACCACAGGATAAAAATGTAGGTCTTTATTTTTTTATCTTTTATAGTAGCTATAGTTTTTTTTATCTTTTGTAGTACACCTTCATATACTGGAAATTATACCCCACTTGTGGAGGTTCAAAGTTGTCGTCCTTATATCCTGGCTGCTTAGTTTTAAAATATTCCTGTGATGTCACACAAGGACGCAGCATGTTTGAGGTGTTTACTTAAGATGTAGCCTCAGATATGTCCAAAATTAACCCAAATGTTGTGAATTAGCTCAGAACCTAAATGGTCCTGATGTTATCATCTGAACTAAACCGACTTCCTATCTTGAAGCACCTAATTTAAAAATGATCTAAAAATGATCTTGTTCATTATTTTGGGATTTGAACAATAGAAATAAAATACAATAGAATTATTGCAAATACAATAAAAGTTTAGTCAGATTTAATGTCAGACTGTTGTGTTTGTTTGGAGTAAGACAAAAGCAAAGAGAAGATGGGATGAGCACAGTAATGGTTTAATAATAAAACAGGAAAAAAATGAAAAAAAAAACAACAAAAGGAGAAAGGACCATGGGCAAAATAATAGGAGCAAACAGATAATGTAATGGGAAGCCTACAGGGAGGAGCCAGCTAAGAACAATGACTGACAGTGAACTTATATACAGAGTAAACAGTGGAGAATGACACTGAATGCATGTCAGTAAATCATGTAGAACAACTGTGGCAGAAGTAAAACAGGGAAACTGAGGGAGGGAGACTAATTACCACAGAGGGAGCAGAACTAAAAAACAAGGAAACACTTAACCAAGAGAAAAAGACCGATGCTGACCCAAGAGAATAAACTAGAATACTCAGGAAAGAAGAACAGGAAAGAGGAATTAACTATTGTGGCAAGATCTTACTGACACTAATGAAAACAAAGGAATTAACTTAGTATGGCAAGAACCCATGGGACATTATTTTAAAAAAATAATGAAAACAAAGAAAAGAGAACAAAAACCCAATCATCTTAGGAATATAACACAGAAAAGGAGAAAAGGGATTCAAAGATCAAAGCTGAGAAGATTCACTGACCACCTCATTAAGGAAGTGCAGGACCTATTTTAGTTTATTTGACCTGCATAAAAACAAATTAGATTTTCAGTGTGAAAATGTTTCAGTAAAATCAAGATATGCATGATAAAAGTGTTTAATTACTGTTGTGTTATTACATGAGGTGGTTGTTTTCCAGTCATCACAGAACCAGATGTCTTCACCATGTTCTATCTCTGTAAGCTATCTACATTCACCAGCCAATATATCTTTAATGTGCTGTAGTCCCACCGATCACATCAACTTCGGGAAAACTTCAATATTATAAGATTTCACCAAAAAGAAAAGCTAAACCTTATTGGTTTAGAATGGTACAGATGGTCTATTAGGTCACATCACATTTGATGCAGCGACATCCTTTATGTGTGAAGATGATTGTTCTACATGCCGTCTGCCTTTCAGCACAGTAATCAGCAATTTAAAAAAAAACGACAATGCAAGAAGTCAAACAGATTTTTTTTTAATAATAAGTCAAATGTACTGTGTTTTTTTACTTACACAATGATTATCAGTGGCAACAAAAATAATTTCAAAAGGGCAAACTTTGATTTTAGACTCCCCACCACAAAAGCAACATCCCAGTTCAATTTTCCCCAGCACTGCTCTACCATGGACACACAACCAAGAAGGGGAAAAAGAAAATAACAACTAAGCTTTTCAAAGCTGTTCGTTAAAAAGAAGCACATTTTTTTTCTCTTTCTTTTTTTTTGTAAGTTTTCTTCCAATTTATGTTAGCTACCTCTCACTGCCCAGCAGGGGGGTGCTGGACTGTGGTGAGTCAAACTGTGGCAACTTTTGTTAGTGCCACTCTACAGAGGCAGCACACTGAGAGCAAAAAGGGCCTCACAAAAGACCGAATTTACTTGCTACCTTAACCAACACATCTTAATGCTTACTCCGGCTCACCAAGTTTCGTTTTACACTGGCTGCTGAGATCCCTGCCCTTGATCACTGTCTCTTTTCAACCATAGTGCTACCAGGGAGAAAAGCACAGATAAAATGTGGTGACAGCCGTAGCAGAGCAAACTCTTCACCACTTTGATTTTTTTAATTTTCACATTTTGCTATGTCATAAACATAACATTAAATGTATTTTATTGGTATTGTATGTGCTAGGCCAGCTTTAAGGAACACATATTGGTGAAGTGGAAGAGAAATTATACATGGTTTTCAAAAGTAATATTCAAATAAAACCTAGTAAAGTGTGACACATGTTTCCATTTAGACTCCTTTTATCCGATATTCTTGAATAAAATCCAGAACAAGCAATTGCCTTAAAATGTTGTCAAATTAGTAAACAGAGTTTATCTGGATGTAATTTAATCTCAGTTTGAATCCAGCTGTTCTGTGAAGACCTCAGAGGTGCATCAGAGGACATTATGGAACAAACTGCATCATAAAGACCAACATATACAGCGGAGAGGTCTGGAATGACGTTATGAAGAAATTTTAAATCAGTGTTGGGTTGCAAAACAATATCCAAGGCTTTGAACAGATCACAGAGGACTATTCAACCAATAATTTAGAAATTGAAAGAACACGAAATACCTATAAACATACCACTAAGTTGTGGCCTCCCACCTAAAGTGACAGGAGAGCATTAATCGTAGCAGCCGAGAGGCTGATAGTAACTGGGTGGGCCATGGAAAACTAACACTGCACTTAATCTAACCCTGAACACATCATCCCCACAGAGAAGCATGACAGTGGCAGTATCATGCTATCTGGATGCTTTTCTTCAGCAGAAACAAGAGCACTAGTAAAGTTGATAGAAAGATGTGTGGACGTAAAAATGTGACAATCTTGAAGGAAAACATGTTGTATGTTACAAAATTCTTGAGAATGGGCCAAGGGTTCACCCTCATGCAAGAAAACGAGACTAAAAATAAGCCAGAGCTACAATAAAATGTTGGATAACTGAGTTAGAATGGCCCAAAGCCCAGGCTCAAATCCCACAACAATCAGCTTCTAGTTGTGCAAAGCTGATAGAGACATAACCTAATAGACTCACAGCTGTGGTTGCAGCAAAAGGAGGTTCTACAAACTCGAGGGGGCTGGATACAAATGCATGCCACACTTTTAAAGACTTTATCTGTGAAAAGAAATGAAAATGAAGTACTACTGTATAACCATGCAGCACTTTGTGTTTATCTATCAGAAAAAATATCAGAATAATGTGAAATATGTTGAAGTGTGTGGTTTTAACAAGACTAAATGTCAAAAGTCAAAAAATCAGCTCCCATGTGTCCCTAAAACTGCAAAAAAAAAGTATTCAGAGGATTTTCAATGTAATTATTGGCTTTAGCTTTGATCAAAGTAAGGTAAACAAGTTTTTTATTCATTTGAATGCCCACTGGCAGTAAGATGTCAGTTTGAAATGCTGTGTGTGAGGTACAAGAAGAAACCTTTCTACACTTCCATTCTCTTTTGCTTTTGTCAGAGATGGACACAGACAAGGTCCTTTATACAAGCCTCACACAGTTTGGCAGAGAAGATCCGCTTTAATTTACTGGCGATCAGAAGAGCTCTGATGTGGCCAGCACAGCCAAAGGGTCCTGGCAAAGCGTTTCAAAGCTCTGGTGTCTGCGACACACAAAGTTGATCCCAGCTCCCCTGTGTAGAAAAACCTAACTCGAGGGGGCATAATCTGCATAATAATCACCTAAAATCTGATAAGAAAAACAACCAGCACAGGAAATTACTAGATTTGACAATTTTGTAAGTTAAGTGGAAATTATTAATAAATGAGCCTATTATAAGACCATCAACCAAATCACAGAGTATATCGTACAGCTCTTAAAGAGACAATAAGGCATAGGCTCAATTATCAAACAATCTCACATGTCCTTACGAAGATAAGTAAGATGAGTTAACTTGTAAAGCAATTTCAGATTTTGGCACTGCATTAAAGTTTACAAGAAATCTTTCACATTTTTCACCAACCCCTTTACGTGTAATTGGAGTTGAATTATTCCTCTGCTTACTGTTTATAAAAAGCAGCACTTTAAACTCTTCACCGAGGAGAGGAGCGCATGATAGAACGGCATTAATGGAACACCAGCAGAGTCATAGGAAAGCCTTAACTTGAAGACGATTATCTTGGAAAGATTCAGAAGCAGTCATTTTCTGTCTGGAGTGAATAAGCACTTCTAATAAAATCCTAAGTAACACAGCCTAATAAATTCTGCACGCTTAGTAAAGGGAATTTAACTCATTCCACTTCTCTCTCAATAAGTTTATGATAACTCATCATCATTTCCCTTTGATCAAATTAAAACCCGAGCACTGCCACTCTGATGAGCGTCGGCCCAATTACAGTGGTGGAGATAAATCTAAGCTGTAAACAGATTGGAGCCCAGCATTCAGCCGTAATTTATACGTTGATGAGCTGCTGTTCTGAGTGCAATTTGTTTTTTTCTGCTCAGGTCATTTGCAGCAGAAACAAAAAAAAAAAAGCAACAAAAAAAAAACACAAGCACATTTGCTCACAAGCGTGTGAAATCTCACTGTAGCTGAAGTCGGTAATTAAAGCAGATAGTTTTGATTATCCCCGAAGAGCAGTGAGAGGGTAAACATTATGTCTATAGGCAACATTTTCTTTATTTTTATAGCCAACACTTTACTGAAGGTTTACTGATCAGATGTAATAATAAGAATTTTTCAGTTTTTTTTTTTCAATGGGAGCAATCCGTCTGTGAGTGAGGAAAGAAAAACACTCAAACTGGTGTTTCTGTAATGCCGTCAAGGTTTACTTTAGCTTTTAAATAGAAGAAAGCACTAAAGAATGTCATTTTATAAAACACAACTGGATCCTTATGGCATATTTCTGCAACCATCTGTGATGCAAGCTAGCAAAGGGAACACAAGCTCATTAAATAACTTATCTCCCTTTCTTACTTATACTGAAGGTAACTTAAGACAGTTTCCTTTCTTATTCCTTATATAAATATACCACAGAGTTCCAACTCCTTGTCACTCCCTTTCTGCCCAATATAACTTTTGAGGGGAGATCCACTGTACATTTGTTTTGCTATATATAATCAACTCTTAAACCCGCAGCTCCAGACACGTTTACAAAAATACAGTTGATGATTTCTAAGGTGCCTGTAGTCAGCCTCAAGGCCTTGAGTTTTGTTATTCTTCCTGACTGCAGCGAAATTCAACCAAGTCTGCAAACAGAGCAACATTCAGGACACTTATCTGCATCTTGTGATTCTAGAGCACATGTTAAAAGTCCAAGTTCCCTAATCCGGAAAAGGTTTGATTGATCCATGGTATTAAGTGAGAAGTTGACTTGTGGATATGCAGGTTCATCTCAATAAAATGGAATATTATTGAGATGTTAATTCACTGTGGAACATAATTAAGAGAAAATAATCACTTGGGTGAATCTATATAATGTATTAGTTTCACTTTTTGAAAAACCTTTCAAAGATATTCTAATTTATTTGATGCACTCGTGGTTCTGTGAAAAAACTTTTTCAAACTTTTTTTTTAAAAATGTTGTTGCATTTTTCTGCGTTCTGAATGACTTTGTGTTTAACACAATGCGCGGAGAGAACGTCAACAAAACCCGCCTAAATGTGAGGAAACGAGAGCATCATGGGCTTTGCTTGATTAACCAATAATAATTTTTTAAACAACAACACCATCAACCAAATTACCCTCACAATAATGTTGATTATTATAATTACATGTTAGCGTTAAACAGTAATCCAAAACACGTCTCTGCAGGTGTGTTTAGACAGAGTGCACAACTGGATGTCTAAGTGGTGTTTACACAGCAAACGCAGATCTGTTTTTCCGAATGACATCAAACTAATAAGCAGGCAGGGTAGATCTGCCCCGGAGTCTCAGCACTTCCTACTATAGCAGCCAATGCACTATTACGCCTTGAGAAGGTTTTTTTTTTTTATATGGGGTCACTGCTCAGAGCAGCAGATCACATCCTTAGGGATGGTCAAACTCTAGACAATTCTTTGTATTTTAAAAGTTATCTGTCAGTTGTGGGCAAAAATAAGTTAACTCCTTATTTGCATGAACAGACACCCGAGTGTAAAATAGGAAAGTATGCTTTATAATGTTACAGCTTCATTTGAAGCTGTAGATTTAGTTTTTCAGAATATATATATATATATATATATATATATATATATATATATATATATATATATATATATTTCATATTTTATTCATCCAAATCTAGGATGTGTTATTTTAGTGTTCCCTTTATTTTTTGAGCTGTGTATATATATGTATATCGATCGATCGATCGATCGATAGATCGATCTATGAATCAGGATAAAGAACTCAAAACAGCATTTTGTCCTTTCTGAAATGCTTACACTGGTGAATTCGCAACAAGGCTCCTCTACGCTTCACATAGAATCTCTGGAGAACTGTTTGAGATTTCAAAAACCTTTATTAATCGCTTTTGAAGCTTTTGTGGGTGGGGGTATTTATACCACTTTAAATTAAAGTAGTTGGTGTTCAGTAGAAAAGGTTTAACCAGGGCCCTGTTCAACCAAAAGTCACCACTGGCCTCAAGTGCTCCAAACAAACACTAAACAGATTACTCAGTTTACAGCAATTTAGTCTGAAAAATATTTTTATTCAAAAGAATCCTAAGTATATTTGAAATGTAATCCACCAACGCTTACCATCAACCTTAAACATAAACCTTGAATTCCTAATTTGATAATGTAAACAAATACAAGCTAAGTTCTTCTGATGCAACTATTTGTTCGTACGTCAGGGTTTGCTGCCCATACAAAGTTAATGACGTAAAAAAGAAAGCAGGCGGCCTTGATGAGTATGATAAACAGCTGACTAACAGCTCGCAGATTACCTAACTAAGACGCTTTGAAATTATGCATCCCATCTCTGTGTCTTTGTGAGAGACATTTGGTTTATCACATGCCTCCCCTGTGCAGAAAAGTCGAGGCGTTTATTTAAGTGTGCCACTGTCGGACCTAGATTCTCTCTAGGATTAGATTCCCTCTAGGTCCGACAGTGGCGCTCTTCTCTCTGCATGACAGCTAAAGCCTCTGTCATCACTACATCATCAAATAAACCTAAAAGCCCAAAGCTTGCTGAAATAATGCTGGTGGGAGACCAGGGGCATGACATCAGGATCTACTGAGGGAGGCAGGAAGGACATTTTGGTAACCGCTAGACTGGTTTTAAATGTTCATTCAAAAGGTCTAAAATAGCTGAATATATATTTTTTGTCCACCCCCTAAGAGATGAACATGTCTGGATTAAAGTAATGTTAGAGCACACGGATTATCAGTTCAATTTATTAGAGTGTATTTATGAAAATGAGTCAGGCAACAGCATTTAAAGTGGAAAATAAATAAATAAATAAAAACAGTTTAGATCTATGGCCAAATTTCATTTTTATAAAGGACATGAATGCTATCCTTTCCCAAATAACTTCATTTAGTTCAAATGCTGCCTTAATACTATGCTTGGGATTTTATCGCACACATATTTCAAAATAAATTCCTTTTAAGCGTTAAACACTCCAGTATTACAACCACGGACTTGTTTAGTTTTGCAATTTGTTAATTAATTACCGTTTTACATGGCCCCTATTAAAGAGCCAGCGAATTAAAAACCAAGTTGTCAGAGAGTGAGATAAACCCTCCTTTTCTGCAGAGGCAGCAGTGCTTCACCCAGGAGGCTCCTCCATGCAGCTGAAGTGCTGAAACAAGCTTTTTGTTTGTCTCTGAGCCCAATCTGAACACTTTTGGTGAGAGCAGGAAACAAACCATCTCCTCCACATAACAGCTCAACATTAATACAGCGCCGGGTTCCCACAGCATTTCTATCCAACAAATGAATTATTTTTCATATTTCTTAAGGACAATCTTTTCATCTCTAAGTAAAAACCTTCACTGCAAATCTATAGTTATTGGTTGGATGGTGGTATGCTTGTCTTCATGCACCAAAAACAATGAAAACATGTAACAAAAAAAAGGTTAAAGTCCTCCATTAAAACATTAATTTTAAAGTCGACAAACATAAACTCGAGAATTAGGGTTAAGCTAACCCATGACTATCAGCTTTTACACAGCATTTGTCATAAAAAATAATAATAAGGTCTGCACTTGAATTGCATTGTTCAAAACTTAATTTTATGGGTGTTTCTCATTGCCAAGTTATGTTTCCATGTTTTGCACAAAGGTAACCATCACAAGGTACAAGTTGACTTTGCTGCTGCTGCTAAAGGCTTCCTGCAGGCCTGGAGGCTTCAAGAAAAACCTTGACAGCTGTGTGAACAAAGTCCTAATTTAAAGAGGATATACCATGCTTTTTGCATTTTCCTTTTCAGTTGTGGTCTATATAAAGTGAAACTGCAATGCTTTGGTATGAATTTCTCATTGATTTACCTCCACAGCCCCTCTTTTTACCCATGTTCTTATAGGTGTGTCTGAGAGCAACTCGTTTTGGTGCTGTCTCTTTAAATCTAAAGGTAGGCACCTCACACTACACCCCCCTCCAGTCCTCTCCACCCCATTCAGCTATTTTTATAGCATGCTGGGGGACAGTGTAGTGAATTGTGTGGGTTAATACACCCAACAACCGAACATTTTGACATATCAACTTGTAGATTCAGCATCCTTGAGCTTAGACTACAAAATTGCAGGGAAAAATAAAATCAGCGAATTTGTGAAATTGCTAAACTGAAAATCCATGACTCTGTTTATCAGCTCTGCAGCAAATTCTGTGACAAACTTGTTAAAATAAAACATAATAGAAAACAAAGACAACTGAATGGCTTGAAAAAAATATGACCCAAACATAATATAAAGATATTGATGAAGATCCTGGACAGACTACATTACATTTGTCACAACAAATATTTTAAGGGCTAAAAAACTGAATTTAGCATGATATGTCCCCTTTAAAGATAAGGTATTCATTTCTGCTGCTTGTATTTTAGCACGGCAAACATTTTATGCACACAGAATAGTTCTTTGGAGAACAGAGATTGGGCTTTTATCCATGACACCTTTAGGATTAAACCTAAACTCAGATCAACACTTTTCAAATGGAAAGTATGGAAGTCACGTTAAACTATGCTGAAATGTGTCAACAGCTAAATAAAAAGATCAGCCTAAATTCAAACGTTCCTTTCTGTCCCTGTGTTGTGGCAAGCACCCTGCGTAAAGGTCTACCTTAGCTCAATAAAACAAATCTAATTTTTATCTAAATTAACAATGGAAGAAAAAAGAAAAGACAATGTAAACAAGCTACTTTAAATGGACAATACAAAACTAATCAAGCATGTAGAAGAGCTATCATCAGGTGGAGGGACGCCAAATGAGTACAACCTGAGTCGGCTCTGCACACAGGGAATTCAAAACAATTTTTATATATATATATATATATATATATATATATATATATATATATAAAAAACAAGAGTCGAAATTATTTAAACAGATCTTTTTCTTATCATACTTTTCAAGTCTCTGTAGGAACCCTGCATAATGGTTTTTGACAATAGGTCTCAGGTTGTATGTGTTTTCTAAGCAAAATCAGATCACCTTGTGTGTAGTTTGTGCTTAACAGCCATTTCTCCCATTTTTGGGCCCATTAGTTTCAATATTTTGTCCTAATTTACAATGTGACATGAATTTACACATTATTCACCCAATTAAATTTAACTGCAGTTAGAGATTTACAATAAAAATATGAGGAAAAAGTGCAAACCGATAGTAACAAAATAACATACAAGTTTTTTTCAACAAATACAGATTTAAACACAGAGCAAAGCAACGTTTCAAGCTATCAATCCACCATCCTTGCAGAGTTATCCAAATAGGGATTATAATAAGAGTGGCAATTAGAGATGATAAAAAAACAAGGATCTTGTATACATATAGATAATATTGCTTTTACACTGAAAAATATGAAATATTTATCTAAAATTTATCCAAAACAATAGAAACAATTTACATTTACATTTTTTTTCTTCTTTTTTATGAAACCAAATATTTTTACCCACAATCTAGTAAACTAGACACCTCTTACCCCTTTGGCACAATAATCATGTTAATAGCAAGTATTATAATATTGTTCAATTACAAGACATCTGAATAGGATTTTTCACTCACACATTCAGCGTAGGAACACAGTTTCTCTAGTCGTAACACTTATTTGTACTGTATGCTATAACACAGCTTAAAAACATCATTTTTTTTCTTTTTGTGAACATTTGTTGATATGTAAATAAATAGTCCTTCATCTGAATTCAACTCCTTCGAACAAAACAGATCTGTCTTTGCATGCCCTTGTTATTTACAGGATCACTTTGTCTGAGTTTGTTCTCGCCGGCTACGGTGGAGCGCAAATGCTAAGCAAACATCAGACTTCTGCTTCTGCATCCTTTCCAGCAGACGAATGCACATGGTGCAGAAAATACACGGAGACGGTGGTGGACATGTGTCACAGGTAACAATCCGAAGCACTGATTTCTGCTTTGATAATAGCGCTGTGATTTCTTTTGAACGGACTCGTACGTGTCTCAGGTAACAGATCAAAGGTAGAAACGCATGTGTTGTGCATCTGAACCGGTAGACGTTCGGTACTGCGTTTTCCTCTTTTGTTGATGCTGATACGAGCAAAGGCCTCCTCTCTCAGA
This sequence comes from Fundulus heteroclitus, assembly GCF_011125445.2. Taxonomy (NCBI): domain Eukaryota; kingdom Metazoa; phylum Chordata; class Actinopteri; order Cyprinodontiformes; family Fundulidae; genus Fundulus; species Fundulus heteroclitus. The sequence continues at coordinate 266,220 of NW_023396549.1, read as the reverse complement.
GGGATCGTAGGGAATGGATTCATCGGCACATTTTCTCTCCCGCTGCGATCCGCAAAGCAAGTGTTGGCACGTGTAAATACATTCGATTTAAAGGCATGCCCAAATCTCTGCAAAAGCCAAACCTGCCATATCTGCTCAGACGTCTAGAAAAATACGAGACAGTTAACTCTCCAGGTAGTATGACACAGAACCAGGCCTGAGCTGAAAGCAACTGACTTGAACTCTGAACGCAAGTGATTTGCTTTTCTTTTTTTGTTTTTGCTGAGAGCGAGCTGAGGATCATTACAACACTCTAATGCTTGTTTGGTCGATATAAAGAGTGTTCCAGAAGCCCGACTGACTGAAAAAGCTGAAAAAGTTTCACTTTAATGTTTATTCGGTAAATATATGTGGACATTTTCATGTATCTTAAAATGTTTCAGTAGAGTGGTAATGACCGTCCACTGAAAACACATTCACAATCCATGTAAAAAATTTCCTGTACTTGCAACACAGATATAACAACCAATGGAACAACTGATATTAGGATGATCCGAGTTAAAGGTTTAGTTTGCTGAAACATCATTGTTCGCAAACCCCCCAAAAGCCAAAAGACAGTTTAAGGAGAAATTATGATGTTTCAATAACCTTAAAGCTAATTTGTTCATTCTTGTTGTACAGAATTTTATTCTTATCAGCATTTTATTCCATTCTCCTCTTTGTAAGGGAAAAATTGGAAGCCTGACAAACTGATTAAAATGTGTTTAAAAGAAAGATTATCTTAAGAGAGGGACATATGAAGTGGGGAATCCAAGTTCAGAAAATAAAAATCTGGTCCAAAGATTAGTTCCAACCATTTGCATTTCCAGCTCCAGGGCATAGATCACCTGTTTAAGTGAAGAGGATGAAGAAAAACCAGGCAGATTTTTTTACTTTCCTGAAGCTGGATTCCCCACCTCTGCAAACTAGGAATTTAGTCTGCAGGAGATTTATGATGGAAAATTTCAGTGTTTTTTTAAACTGTGGGTTTTAAAGCAAAAGTAAACATTTATAAACTACAAGCTGGCCCATATGCTATTCTAATATATTTCCAGTAGTTGACATCACCATTAGTGTATTGCTGTTAGCCATAAATTTCCAGTAAATACCTTAAATACAGTGATAAAAAGGAAACAGTTCATCATAAAGCGTGTCTCACAAGGACTTAAAAGTTGGACTGTTTTTGAGTTACCAATTTGTTCCAATTTTTTTTTGTGTTTGAGCATATAAAATTAAGAAAAAACACATTTTATGTCAGTTTGTCTTGTTACCAGTAGTTAGGACTAACTTGTTTCAAACTTACAACTCCATGTTCCTAACCTTGACTTTATCTCACTCTCAGCAAGACAGCAATTTATTTCCTAAATGAGGAAATATTCATCATGGTTCTTTTGGGGATTTTCATACCAGTTTTTACGGATTATTGTGAACATTTGGCCATGCTGGATGTCAGTCATTTCTAACTATTTTACAATGACCTTGTGATAAAAGGGATGTGCCGCTATTCCAGTTTCTAAAGGAACACATTTCAGAAATTGAATTTCTCTTAAGAAACAGTAAAAACAAAGGTTGTCCATCAGGTGACCTTTTAAGAGACTGACGAAGAGTCTATATCCAATCCGGAATCTATCAATTTGTGCTCCACTAAATTCTTAGATGAGTTTAACTCCATCTAATTCCACCTGAAGCACTGTCTTAGATGAAACAGGTCACTGCCACCTGCTGACACATTGTATCAGGAAAATGTCATGACTGGGATCCAGCTAAGCCTTGCAGAATGCACTCCTGAATGCCATACATTAGCAAAAAAGCTCTGAGGTCATAGTCCTCCCAGTGATCCACCTGAGTGAGAACTAAACCCTGACAATGTTCGTGGTTAAAACAAGGCCTGGTCTCGTCACACCTCCCTCGTTCTCCCTCTGTCTCGGGTTACAGGCATAGAGCTACAAAAGATTTGGTCCCAACTGCCTCAGGTGTAATGTAGAAAATATACATTCAGACCCACGGGAAAAGTAGAAAATATGAAAGCAATATGAAAGGTGAGCATAATAAAGGATGTTTTTGGAACTACGTTTGCTAGATTAACACGTTGCTATGTTACCACTGTCCTGGCAATGCACTTTTATTGGACACTAGTCGGACTTCATCGCCACAGACAAAATTTATGACGTCTCCCGTAAACACGCTGCTGTGTCCCGCACACTTTATTTATAATTTTTTGCTCACATTTTGTGATTTTGTGTCGGCAAATATATACCGAATGTGCCCTTTGTAGCTCGATCCTTAGTGGTTCTTACAGGCACTCTCCGCTGCCATATTCCCGTCACCTCTCCTTCTCTAAAATACAGCAAAAACACACTCAGGCCCACTGAAGCACGCACACAGAATCTGTAATTAGTTGTCAGCCGAGTTACCTTAAGGCCACTAGCCCAATCTAAATGACAGAGAACCCTCCACGAAGGGTTTCCGCTGTTACCGAAACACCTCAGCGCCAGAATCGCCGTTTTCAATTCTCCCCCAATAAAGACAGCGAGAAAATAGGACACGCTGCAGGCCTTCCCTACTCGCGTCTCACTGGAAACATGTAAACACAAACACAGCTTGGTGTCTTCACCAACCAGCCCTCCATGACAACACCTCCTCGGGTTTTTTACTCCAAACGGTGATGAATGGATTCCAGTCTGTGCGTCCTGGTTGCTCTACTTTTCCAGCTCATCACCTCTGCCTCACAGTGAGGATGAACTCTGACTGTAGTTTCTGAGAGTCAGCCTGGTGTACCTGGGTGATGGGGGAGAGGGGGGTGGGTGGTTGGGGACTGGAGGAACAAACAGACCCGTCTCTGAGATCTGGGAGCCACTACTGGATCCCAGAGAGTCACGGAAGGGCGAGGGAGGTGTTAGGGCGATGAGCTCCTCTTCCAGCTCAGCCCTCCGGAGCGGGGAGTCGGGTAGGCAGGCGACCAGGCCTCCCCTTATGGGGGAGAGAGAGGGGGATGTGTGGGGGTGAGGGGGCGGCAGCGGGTAGGGCGAGCGAGGGATGGAGTGAATTGGACAGCCACCCCGAGTGCCCAGACCAGAGTCAACGGGAGCTAGGGGCTGGACATCAGCGTAGGTGGTGACGGTCGGGGGCATCGGGATCTCCCGAGGTAGCAGGTAGGGATCAGGGGGATGAGCGGTGGGGGATGTGTGTTTGTGAGTGTGCGTCGGCGAAGGGAAGAGCATCATGCTGTTGAGCTCGGAAATGTTGGCGGTGAAGCGGTTCACCACGCAGCTGATCTGATCCATCAGCGTATTCTGGGGCGGCGGGGGGCGGTCGTCCACGGCCACCAGACGCCCGTCACTCCCAGCTGTGATGGAGACGCTGCTCGGAGGCCCACAACTGCTGCTGCTGCCACCGCTGCAGACACTGCTGGAGTACTTTGAAATGCAGGCCATCTGGGACTCCTCCCCTAAACTGGCCCCTATCCTCTGGCTGACGGTGCTGATTGGCGACGGCGTCTGCGGCCGGTAGGTAATTGAGTAGTGCTCTTCAGCTTCCGAGAGCTCGTAGAGGGTCTTGTCTGTGCCGCTGTCGAGATGAGTGGGCAGGGAGGACATGGAAGAGAGGGAGGGCAGAGGTACATGCGGAGGCAAGTCGGATCCCCCGCAGTAACGCTCCTCAGAGGTTTTGGAGAAGGGCTTAATGACTGCTGTCTGATTGTTCTCCTTCTTCTTGATGTGGAAGGACAGCCGCTGCCACAGGTGGTTGCCTCGTGAGCTGCTGCGCTCTGTCTGTGCCCAAGATACTGATTTACCATTGGAGCTGCAGAAAATAAGAAAAAGGAAGAAAAGGAGGAGGAGGAACAAGTGTTTAAAGCTTGGCCGTACTTTAGCAAATTCAATATTATGCTCATTAGTCTTCCAAGCCTATTTAGTAATCATGTCAAGGAACTACAGATAATAATTAAAAAAACCTTCACCTGGAGCTGTGAATCAGCCACAGCAATCAGTTGGAGCTTATCTGGTGATACATTTTATTACTTTTAATTCTTTGCCTTAATTTGTTTTCTGGCAAGATTAACTTTATTTAAATGTCTTTTCTTCACCTAAGTTACAAAGATCTACATGTTGGTGCTCAGATATGCATACAGTTATCAATGGCATGAACGTCACTTTAATTTTGGTCTTTTGATGATGTGTTTGAGCCGTTGGAATGATAAGGATTACTTAATTCTAGCTAATCATTTGAGCCATCTTGGGTTAGTTCAGGCAACTAATGGATTTCAGTTGATAGGCATTGCTTTTAAGCATTGCTCATGCATTCTCATTTGGACTTAGGTCTAGGTTATTCCAAGTATTTTAGTGTTGAACTGCTTTATCCTTTCCAAAATCAGTTCTTGTTTATTTTGGATCCTTGTCTTGTTGGAACACCCAACTGATCATAAACTCCAAGACAGAGGAATATCAATGTCACTATCCACAGTAAAACATATCCATGGATTGGGCCTAAAGAAAAGTGTCCAGCGCTCCAAACGCTTTCAACCGTGATTTATATTTGCAGCTTCCCACATGAACTATCCAAATAGCATCTGCAGAAAACTTTTAACAGACAGGCCAGACACAAACTGAGCTATTTGGTCACAATGACAACAAGGCCTAAGAACACTGTACCAACGTGAAAGCATCACACTGTGGAGCTGTTTTCCTCTTACTGGTGCATTGCACAAAGCATATGGAGTAATTGTCCCGAACTGCTCACTTGGTTGCGTAGCAAGAAATGGGTTAGAAATCCTTTAATCTAATAAAGTCAGTCATGCAACAGGGGGACTATTCCCACCGTACTGCTTCTCTAAGCTGTAATGACAGGACACATTTTCAGGACATTTTTCTAAGTAATCTCAAATCAACAGAACTGAGTGTTGTGACAATGCAACCAACTTAAAAAACTGGTTTTAGAGCAGCTTCTGGAAAGTCCTGATCTCATCTAGACTGTACTCAAATGAACCGTACTACCTTTACCCAGAAGAGTGGTCCAAGATCTAGCCAGAGTTAAGTTAGGAGCCCATTAATGGCTGCAAAGAACATGTGGTTTTACTAGGACATTAATTGCTAAAGTAAGGTTGGTTGATTGATTGATTGATTGATTGATTGATTGATTGATTGATTGATTGATTGATTGATTGATTGATTGAATCGCATCAGATATTGGTGGGGTGGATGTACATTTTAGTGCTAGTATGTATAATTTTGACCATGTGTTGATTGAAGAAAATCAGCAATATATTTTAAAGATCGTTAAAAGATTTGTGTTGTATCATCATTCCAAGCTGAAAATCAACTCAATAGATTCACCAAATTAATACGATATTTATTTTTGGTGACGATGATTGCATGTAAACTTCTGATGAGCACTGTTGCAACATTACGCGATCTCATTATTAATAGTGCTGGGTGATTTTTTTCTGTTTGAATCAGGTTGAGTAATTATATTACTTTTAATTCCTTGCCTTTTAAAATCTGCTTTGAAGTTTTATTTAGCAGATCTTTGTATTTTTCTTCTTCTCAGTTGTACCTGAGTCAGAGAGAGCTGTCCTTTGCTGCTCCTCTGACTTTTTGCCAGGTTAATTAGCGCGATTCATCTATAAAGGAACTCCTGATTAAACCACATTGCGCCATGATTGAGGGGAGGGGGGGGGGGGGGGGAACTCAAATCCCCTTTGAAAGAACCTGTTGGATGAACCTTATAGTGATACATTCTGCATACTAAACCAGAGCTTAATCGATCTTCTGTAGCGTCTGTCGTTTTCAGCTCAGAGGTTGATTTTAATCCCCAGTGAAGGTAAACCAGCCGCTTCTCAGCTGTTCAAACATTTTGGTTTAAACATCGATCAAACATTTCATTACTTCCAAACTTTCTTATCCATCCAGTCTGCTGGATTATTTTCTGTCTGTGTCGGTTCAGCCTGCTCTGACAACGACAGCCTCTCAAACACAACAGTTTCCAGCCCTTCACCGAGGAGACAGACAGCCCTGCCAATTACCACCACCCACAGAGGACGATAGGACCAAAAGAGACGTGTAGGGGGAAGAGAGAAAAGAGAGGAACATAGGCATTTTTTTTACAGGAGTGTGATTGAGATCTTGCTTGCCAAGCAGGGCGAGATGGAGCAACCTGCTGACAAATGAAAACGTGTTTCAGTCTTTTCTCTAAGACGGTCGGTGGTGCGTCACTCCTTTTTGAGTCCTTTGATCGGTTCCCTGTCACTGTGGATGGCCTCAAGAGTGTGAAGAGCAATAATGTCCTCTCTTTCTATCTTTCTCACTGTTTGTATTCCCCTTTTCACTCCTCTCCATCTCAGGACACTCCTGTGTCTCCATCTTTGTCGTTTCCATTAGGCACTCCCGGATCTCACAATAGGGTCAGAAGAACAGGCGAGCACCTTCAGGTGAATACAGATAACCAATCTGTTACACAGCATGAACGCCTTCTTAAGTGGGGTCATTGTGGAGACGTCGCCTCGGACCGTAACGTATCATACGGTGTTGGGGGGAGTAGACTCTCACACACAGATATACCTCAGGGTCTCTCCAGTAGAGCCTCTGCGTTTAAACAGGTTGACCAGACTGGAGGAGCGGCTGGCAGCTGAGGAGGATTTCCCGTCTCCCACGTGCATCCGGACCACGGTGCTGGTGGTGAAGGCACTGCGCACGTTACGCTCCGGTTTGGCCAGAATGATGTACACCTGAAGAGGGACAGAACGATTCGTTTATTAATTTCCTTTTCCACGTTGATGCCATTTTTCAATTCAAAAAATGTATTTCAGTCGTTTCAGTCAAGTAAATACTGAGAAGCCTCCTGGCTTACTTTTTCCTAAATAAAAACCAAATAGAAGGTTAGTATGATAAGCAAAGTAACAAAGTATTTTGATGAATTCCCCTCAACAGGCTTTCTTTTTTTTCCTACATTATGTAACTGTAATCAGAAGCTCAATGTTAATTACAGGGATAACTATACTTTACTATGGAACATGGGAACTCTTACGGTGCTAAATCAAGACAAATTAGGCAGAAATAAGCAACAATTAAAGAAAAAGTAGAGGGTTACAGTGAAGGGGGGATGAATTTAAAAGTTAAATAATGCATCAAATAAAACAGCTACTTTAATGCAGTAGCATATTCCCTACGTGCATAAAATGAAATAAAAATCCAGCCTTTAATTTGGGTACATTCATTCACTATGAAAAAGTAGAACTAATACATCATTGTTTTCTGAACACAAATCACATGTGCCACACATACTAACACCTCTTTCAAATCCAATAAAATAAAGTAACTGAAGCTATTTTGTAATAATAACCATATTACATAATCAACCTAGTGGTTAGAACATTGCGATTGTGTCCCAGAGGTTCTGGGTTCGACTCCCACAGACTGCCACTCTGGGTCCCTAAGCAGACCATTAACCCAAGATGGCTCCCTGGGCGCTACACAGTGGCAGCCCACTGCTTCCCAAGGGGATGGGTTAAATGCAGAGACCAGATGTCATTGGAATGTATAATAATAATAATCATAATAACACATTTAATTCAAAAGCACTTTTTAGGTCGCTTAAGGATACTGTGCAATAAAAGACATAGTATAAATGTAGGAACTTTTAATTGGTAAACCACAACTTCCTGTTTCCTACAGGTATAAATATGGCATGACCCAGAGGCCAAAAATTAGAAAGAAAGACAATCAAAGCTGATCATCATGAATCGGAAAATGCCAACAAGAAAACAGCTACTCGCCTAAACCTGACAATACCTAAAGTTCAAAACAAGTGGAACTGAGATAAACAAGGTGAGGACTAATTTATTTTGCACTGGAATCAAATAGTGGGAAGTAATAAAAACATTACTATTAGAAAAAACTGCAAAAAAACAAAGAGTGACAAATGGGGGACCCTATTCTCCAAAAAAAACCTAATACCAGAAAAGGCCATTTCTCTCTTACCATTACAAAATAAATGCCACTGGGACTCAGATTGCAACGGCATGCTTTGGTCAAATGAGAACAGCCAAGGTGACATAAACAAATTAACATTGAAAACTCCTCCAAACCACTGTTAGGTATGGTGGAAGATCTGTGATGCTGTGGGCCCTATTTCTTCTGTAATTTATGGGGCGTGGCATTATGAGAATACAGGATTGAAATACAGGATTTTGAATAAATATCTAATAACTTCTGGCAGAAAGCTGAAACACATCTTCACCAGGTCTGGATCTAAGACACATAGCCAGATCAAAACATAAATGGCTCTGTGGCAGGAATTATTGTAGATGACAACTCAAAATGACATCTACTCCTTAAAAGAAATAGAAGAAAAGTTTATTTTCATCTTGGCCTTACCTTGGGTACGAACATGCAGCACAGAGCCACAGTGGCACTGAGGCTGACGCTGAAGCACATGGTGATGATTTTGTAGTTGGAGCCAAAGTAGATGGGGACGAACGCCAACCAGATGATGCAGGTGGTGTACATCGTAAACGCAATGTACTTGGCCTCGTTGAAATTAGCCGGGACATTGCGGGTCTTGAAAAAAGAGAAAGCAAATAAAGAAGTCAAGGATCAGTAAGCAATGTTGCAACTCTTTATTTCCGTTCAGCTGATGTCTTCTTAAAGTAGAAGTGTCATATAGAGCTGGAATGAATATTGATGCAAGCTGTTTGACCACGATCTCGATACTAAAGTGATCATCTTTTTGCCCAATGGAACTTTTAGAGGAACAGGTTCTTCATGTGGCCACAATCCGAAACCACCTGTGTCAAAATTAATTATTCATCTGTTAGTTTGTGTCTGTTTTCTTACTGCAGCTCAACCTGTCTGTTCTGTTCACGTTTTGTCATTATAACACTGCAGACTGGGAAAACAATCTATGGCTAGAGCCTTTTAGTAAGGGGTTTGGCAAAAGGCGGTTCGCCTCTTTGATAGCTGCCCATCGGTTCCTTGCTGCTCTTGGCTTTATATCCTTTAACATTGATATTACAGGTGAGAGTGAATCGCACTTAAAAGTCAACACAATTTCACCATCTCATGCAGAAATGAATGGTCAGTCAGACGACAATCACACCATAAAAATCAGTTGTCTATTTATTTATTTTGATCAACGTAAGCACAGAGGCAAAAGGAAGAACAGCAGTCCATGAACACGCACGTCAAAAAAATAATCACAAAAACATCTATTCAATGGTAATATTTCCCCAGATAATACTAAAAATTACATTTTTCGTAGGTTTCCTTCTCAAAGTCCCCCCCAAACTGAAAGACTGTTGACTGTTTTTTTCTTTTTTTAAATCACAGCTCATGTCCTTAATTATTCCTTTTGATATGTTGGGGATGTGGAAACAATTGTACAACAGGAGTTCATTTATTCCAGAACCATGCTGCAAATTGCTGCATTGTTTCCATCAGCGTAAAGGCTGTGGGTTTGTTCTACAGTTTGCACATATTCACAATTACTGCACATGCTAGGTGGTCTCAAAGAGAGAAGGTGTCTGCAAATAATACACATTCATAAATGTGCCCATCTGTGGTTTATATAAAGTGTATTATATTGATTTCGTCACAGCAGGATTTCATGAAATCAAGGTTTCTCCCTGACTTTCAATAATAAATGCACCACATAAAATGAAACTCTTTGTACTTGCATCACTAGTTTAGACTTCGGCTGGTGTGAGTCAACGTAATTAACGTATAAGACAGAATATTCTCCTATCCTCAATATTTTGGGTCAACAAAAAATTGTTCAACAGCTTTGATACAACAGATTTCCTCCAAATTGCTCTGTGTGAACAAAGTCTCCTTCCCGCAGTTTACAGCAGCAGGGCGTGTGTGCGCTTGGTAAGAAGGCCGAGTTTGTATCGACTCACCTTACAGCTCTGTCTGAGCTACAGTTTTGAAACGAACATGGGAGATAAAGCAACTGATTTCCTTCAAGTCAGCCACATTCTAACAGTTTTTCAAAGTTTTCGAAAGCTGAAATGGTCTAAAATATGAAGGTAGTTTACATCACGTTTGGATGAATTGTAAGTTTTGTAACTAACTGCAGCAACACCAGCCCCATGTATGAGCAAATGAAGATCCAGGTGCTGCTGATGAGCCAGAAAGTGGAGGAAACAAACAAAAGTTTAGTTTTTTTAATCTCCTGAATGTCCTTAAATGTTAGACAAGGTTGCTGTTTGCCATGTTTTCACCTGTTCACGTTTGAAACCCACAATTGACTTGATTAGTTGTCTGGCTGTGCCTGCATCTGTTAATGTGCAGGCTTCATTCAAAAGCCCCACTCAGTTGTATTTCCTCCAGTTTAAATCACATTTAATTGTGGGGATCTGAAAACTGCGGCTCCATGCAAGCTTTGGCACGTTTTCGGTTGTTTCTTTGAATATCCACAATCAATCAATCATAGTTATAGCACTTTTCAACAATCAACATGGTGCACAATGTGCTTTAAAAGTTAATATACAAGCAAGATGCTAAGACAAAAAAGATAAAATATAAAAATGTATAGGAAAATAACAGGATATAAAGAGATGAAATGCTAAAAAAAAATAGCACAATTCAAAACAGTTCTAAGAACTATAAGAAAAATATAGCCACAAAATAAACTAAAAGATAAAATGTCATCCACAACTATGAGTAAAAGGCCCGTCTGAACAGATGAGTTTTTACCTGTGATTTAAAGACTCCTAGCTCAGTAAAGGATCATAAGTCTGGTGGTAAAGCGTTCCACAACTTAGGAGCAAAAACAACAAAAGAACGATCACCCCATCTTTTGCACCTGGTCCTAAGGACATGCAGGGTTATAAGCTCTGATGAGTCCTGACGTGGTGGTGAACAGTTAAAAGTTCAGACAAATATGCTGGAGCAAGGTGATTTATGACTTTGAAAGCAAACAACAGGACTTTAAAGGCTATCCTAAAGCGAACTGGAAGCCAGTGGAGAGAGGAGAGAATGGTGGTAATATGGGAGCGTTTGGGAGAAACAGAGCAGCTGCATTTTGGACCAGACGACGCTTATGGAAAATAGATACAGAGCATTATAGTAGTCCAGTCTTGAACTAATGAATGCATGCATTCTCTTTTCCAGATCAGCCCGGGATAGTTTGACGTTTGATAGAAGTGTTAGCTGAAAAAACTCTGCTCTGACCACTGATTTAACCTGTTTATCAAACTTCAGGGTGCTGTCAAAAATCACACCTAAGTTTGACACTAAAAGATGGGGAAATGGGACTAAAGCTTGGAGCCTGGCAAGATTGCTTTGAATCGAACAAAATGTACAACAGAGTGACAGTAAAAGTACCAGTAACCTTTAGGTCAGGAGTGACTGTAGCTATATGCTATTTTATGCTGTGATTTATCCATTCTCTTCTTGCAAAGGCTTTATATTTTACTCTTTTGAAGCCTAAAAATAGAACTAAAATTGGGGTACTTTAAAAATTACAACAAATTTCCTATGGTAGATATTCATCAAAAAATAATAGTCTTCTTTTTCCAAAAGGTCATGTAACGTTTGTGGCTATAAATTACTTTTATTTAGCTGAACTGAGGGCAAATATATCTCTTTGGTCTGTAAATGTTGCAGAACCCCGCTGTAGATAATGTGAATATTTATCAGAATCAGAATCAGACATACTTTAATAATCCCAATAAATTAATAATTTATTGAAATATTTAAACCAGTAGAAATCATAGATAATACACAGTTAATAAAACTCTGTAAATCTATAGTCTGCATTATTATATTTTAACTAGAGAATGAAACAGATTATTCTTCCTTTGGATTTGAGCTCACGACTGAACTGAGACCTATTTTGCTTATTTCCAGATCATTCTAATCCTTGTTGACATTCTGAACACCCAGGCTTGCTTAAGTATGCATACATACATAAAAAGGGCTTAATTTGATTTAACTTTGTCATTCTGAAGGTGTAGGTTTCTACATATGCCGTGCCTTGCAATAGTATTCACTTCCCTTGGCATGTTTCATGTTATGTTATCGGGGATTAGTAGATTGTTTGAAGATTTGCCTCACTTCATTTACAGAACATATCTACAACTTTGTAGATGTATTATTTTACAGTGAAGCAAACAACAAATCAAATCAAATAACTTTTCAGGTCTGGATTTTGACTAGGTTACTTAAACACACGTAAATGTTTCCCCTTAAAGCAATCCAGTGTTGCTTTATCAGAGTCTTCGGGTCATTGCCCAGCTGGAAGGGGAATGTCAGTCCTAGTCTCAGATCACAGGCAGACTGACAGATTTCACTGTCCTGTACCTAACACTATCCATCTTTCCCTTAACTTGGACTAGGTTCCTAGTCTCTGGTGCTGAAAAACATCCTCACAGCATGATGCTGCCACCACTGTGTCACTGCTGGGATGGTGCTCTTGGGGTGATGGAGTTAGTGTTTTACATTAGTTTTTATTCTCATCTGACCAGAGCACCTTCCTCCATACATTTGGGGAGTCGCCACGTGCCTTTTGGCAAACTCAAAATATCCCTTCTTATTTTTAACACTAAGTAATGACTTTTTTTCTAGCAACTCTTCTATAAAGCCCAATTCTATGGAGCGTATGACTTATTTTGGTCCTATGGTCTCTGCTGTGGAAGTCTGCAGCTCTTTCAGGCTTACCTTTGGTCTCTGTGTGTAATGATCCTGTATGCAGTGATGGGGGACGTCACTCTCTGCTCCCTGCAGCTCACCTGCAATCAGGACTGAGCATCTACACCTGCAGCAGCTCTACACTATTTATACCTGGTTCTTCCAGTGTATAGACACCAGATCCTTAAAAGCCTTTGCGTAAGTAGACCACCCAGCATTCCTCGTTTGCCTACCTGTTGTGACCAGTTTTTGTCTGTGGATTTCTGCCTGTTTGCTTCGCCCTTGTCGGACTCTCCAGTTGGCTTCTGTTTATGGACAACGAACTCGGACCCGTCTCCCGACCTGGCCTGCCTGTGCCCTTTTCTCCCTTTACTGACCCCGTTATCGACTCAAGCCTGTCTCCGGATCCTCTGTTTGCCTCTGCCCCGTTTGGATTCTTCTGAACTGTGTGTGTGTGTGTGTGTGTGCTACCCATTACCGATTTTTCTCTCATCTGGATTCCGGATTTGTCTGCTGCCTGTGTCCTACTGGAGACCTCAGCTTTTCCCCCTGACTACCAGTGCACAAACCAAGCCTGGCCATTGAATTCCTCTACTGCCTGTTTCCCTCTGTCATACAACCTCAAGTGGATCAGGAGTTCACTGAGCCAGTTCTTCTGTGGAAGAACTGACCCACTTGTGAAGACGAGTGCAACCTCCCGGTGAGTGGCTTTCATTCAGTGTTTATTCCACTGAGTTGGTCTCGACCACTAACCTGTTTCTCCTCCTTTCAGTGGTTCCTGAGATAGTTCCATCTACACCAGCACATTAATAACATTCCTAAATCTTCACTGAATTATTGGGTCTCCAGCTTCTGATTCATTACACTGTGCCTCTCTGATTAATGTTTGTTGCGGTTTCCATTTGAAGATGATGGATCTGATGGTGCTCTGGGGTAAAATCAAAGATCTGGATATTTTTTTATAACCCAACCCTGGCTTGTTTGGAGAGCTCCTTAGTCTTTATAATGTGACTGTCATGATCCTTGGGTGTTTTTGTTAATTTTATGTTTCAGGATCCTGCCATCTTTAATTATTCTCCATCAGCCAGAGCCAGCATTAATTAGTAAATCCCACTCTCCTGTGTTGTAGGCAATTTCCGTTTTATTCCCTGTTGTCTTTAAGTTCCGGGTTTTGGTCCAGTACTATTAATGTTGTCTGTTTTCCATCCCGGATCCTAAGTATGGTGTGATTCAGTGAGTTGGTTCCTCTGGAACCTTTGTTTATACCGGCAGATCATGTGACACTTAGATTGCACACAGTTGGATTTCATTCCACTGATTGTGGCTTTTTTAAGTAATTGGTTGCGCCAGAGCTTTTTAGGGGCTTCCTAGCAAATTCCTACATAAATACATATGCACATGGCAATTTTTGGTTTATATATTTTAATTATTATTTTATATGTATTTTTTTTTTACTTCACTTCACTAACTTGCACAGTTTTTTGCAGATTCATCACATAATAAAATGAAAAACATTTAAATTACTGATTAGAATGTAATAACATAGGTAAAAAGCCAAGGGGGTGAATACTTTCGCAAGGCAATGTATCCATCCATACATGCAAATGTAATCCCCTACATTTTATTTTTTGGTATTGATCAATAAAACTAAATAGATAATTGTCAAATTAATCATTGAATTATAAGTGTGTGTTTAGATTTAAAAACTGGTGAATGAAGCGTGAAATAAAAAGGAAACTCCATGAATTGTGACTTTTATTGTGAATAATTGCAATGTGCATGGGCTTCTGGAGTTGGTTTATTTCCAAGACGAATGTGCTAACATTGCTTTTTATTTTACAATCTATTTTTCATTTTACAGCTTTGTGTAAGCCTTGGATGGTTGCCAACGACAAGTTGAAAATGGTTTTATTTAAGCGATATTTAAGAGAAGATTTGCAAAATGCTAGTGAGAAATTATCCCTCGCATGTAGATATTTAGTAAATAAACGCTAATTTAGGTACAGACATCAAAGACATACCTTGAAGGCATAAAAGGTGCAGCTGAGGATGAGCAGGCCATTGTATCCCAGGGGGGCTACCACTCCGAGGTTAGTGGTGTTGCAGATGAGGTTGACCTGGCGGATGCTGGGGTAGTCATGGATCACCTGGAGACAGTAAGAACACAGCTTTTGTAAACTGAACTGAACTAAAAACTGGGTCATAACGTGTACAATGTCATAAGAAATCTTAAGATCCTTTAGGTCTGTGTGTTTAATCACGTCACTGCATTCTTAGGTAGAACATCTGCAGCCTGAAAGCTTACATCCGGTGGCTCCATGAGAAAAAGAGCCACAATGATGCCCAGCTGAAGCAGTATGAGGAGGAAGGCAATGATGAGCTGGGCGCACGCCGACATGAAGCGAGGTTTCTTTGTACAGATCTTCTTCTTGCTTCCTGCCAGGATCCGAGCGATGCGGTTTGTCTGCAGTGGGATACCAAACATCATTAAAAACATACATCACCGAGCATACTGGAGCTATTTTTAAAACCATCTGCTTCCAGTGTTCCTACACAGCAGCCTCCGTTTCGGGGGGAAATAGCGATGGCTTCTTCCTATTTCTCACCTTAGTGACAAGTGCAGAGTAACTCATGGCAGGTGACAGACCTATTCCCAGTCGCTGGAGGTAGCAGTGGATCACGTGGGGCTTTGCGATGAGAGTGAAGGTGCACAGATATCCGAGGCAAATCCCTGCCAGTATGATGTAACACAGCTCCCGGCTGGAGGATTTCACGACAGGGGTGTCCCGGAAACTTAGACACACAGTCAAACAAGCGTTAGATACAGTGGTGAAGACGTGAAAAAGTAACCCTTTTAAACTTTCCGTTCGTTTGATTTCAGAGATTACAAGTGTCTTACTGGATAAAGACTGCAGTGACAAAGAAGGTGGCCATCAGACCGAGGCAGGCAAATACCAGAGCAGCTATGGGTTCTGGGTCCCCCCATCGCAGGTACTCTACGGGGATAGGGTCACAACCTGGGGAGGAAGGGTGCAGACATGTGAAGATGGAATAACTGGTTGTTTAGATATGAGAGCATTTCAAATGCTTTTTTGGAGGCTTGTTGGAAAACAATAAACAAACATGTGTATTATGAAGACAAAGGAAGACAGCAGCAGACAGGTCAGGCGTAGAGAGGGGTGACTTAACGAGAGAAGCAGCTGGGAGGCCCATGGCAACTCTGGAGGGTCTACGGATATTAACCACTTGGGTGTGAGAATGTGCTGACCGGACAGTTCTTTGCTACACACCCAAAAATCTTCCATAATTGGAAGAGTTTGAGGAGAAGAAAACACCATTAAAAAAATGCAGTTTGGAGGACACTGGAAACATGTGGTAAAATATGCTCTAGTTAAATGATACCATTCTTAAACTTTGTGACCAACATTTAAAACCCATTTGTGGAGAGAAACTACCACTTGACATCTACCTGAACAAATGGTGTAAGATGGTTGCAGGACAATGCTATAAGAAAAGCTGTGAGAGGCTTGAGAAAAGACTTGAGACTTGTGGCGGTGGTTTGACTTCCAGGATGACAAACACCATACAGCCAGAGCTATGAGAGAGAGCGAAGCATCTGCATGTGTTAGAATGACCCGGTCAAAGTCCAGACGTAAATCTAAGTGAGAACCTGGGGCGAGACCTCAAAACGGCCGCTCACAGACGCTCTCCATTCAATCCGAATGAGCTGGAGCTGACGGTCAAACGTGTCAGTCTCTAGGTGTACGTGGTGGTGTACTCTTCCTCTAAAATTCAGCAGAGTTCTCAGGGACCGGCAAAAGAGGAAATCTGTGACGACTGTTTGACCTCCCGACTTACAGGACGGCTCAACAACAAATACCTGTCCCACTGCAACTGTGTCATAAATATTAAGCCCTGCAGGTCTGATTTAGTATAAAATGAATAAACGCTTAAAGGATGGAAAACCATCAGTGCTGCTCCTCATATAAATGTGTCTTAACAACTGAACCATAATCTTCTACTTACTTCTGAAGTCTAATCATGAATTCTTCTTCCTCCATTTATGTCTCTGTTCCTCCATAAATTATTCTGCCCTTTAAATATCCTCTAATGTCTCCCTTATCTCTCCACATCCTCTACCATCCCACCTTGTCCCCCCTAATTCTTCCCCTCTCTATCTCTGTCTTCTCCATCGGTGATGAGATAAAGTTGCATTAATTAAAGAGACAGTTCTAATTATATTCCATCTTAATGCCGGTGGACTTTATCTGGTTACTTCTTGGACACATGCAACAGAAGCACAACAGAAGAACTTTAAGGCCTTTCTTGCTTTTTCTTTCTAAAATAAACAGCAACTTCTACACCTGAGAAAAGACAGAATACATTTTTTTAGATTCAATGTTTTTTACATGGTCAACAAAGCTTGTTCAATCACTAATGTTAATGACCAGGGGAATAAAAATGAACAGAAGCCCTGTTGCAAGTAAGTAAGTGAAGAGTAAGGTTACATTGAGTAAAAAATAAATAAATAAATCAACAACCTTCTGCAGGATTGTAAATAAGCGTTTGTTCCAATTTCATTTTAAGACATGAGAACACGGCTCATGGACACATAACATTTATTTTGTAAGCGACAAAAATAAACAGCACCAACGTTGCCTAATTATAAAGAACAGGAACAACCCACACATAAAAGGTGGCTGGAAACCAAGAGACTTGCGAGGAGTTTGGGTCCAATTAGCCCTTCCCACATACTGTAGTTCTGAATCCAAGGCTGAAAATCCTGGAGCATGGATTTTCCCTTTGGGCTTTCCTCAAACATCCAAAAAACATTGGCTATGTCAACCATTACATTCTCATTTAGTTCAGAAAGTTGCAGGAAATTGCAAACTGCAGCATTTGACCGTGAGCTATACTGGTGCATTGTGGGAAAAGGGACGATCCAAAGGGTTAATTCAATCTAAAGTTTTGACGCCGAGTCCATCAAACAGTCTAAAAAGTTTAGCCATGATTGGAGAGGCTCACTTCTTGCAGCTAATCCTCTTTTTCTCTGCTCCTTTTCCTGCACGGGTTTCTTCTTGTGTCACAGCCTCCATTCACTTCACTTTACCCCCACCTCATCCTTCTAAGTTATTATTTCTTTCCCTCTTCTTTTATTGCTTTGCTGTAGCATAGAAAGCTGTTCTCCGCCTCTCCGTGGTCTCAGATGTATCTGACCTCTCTCCCTGCCGGTTCATCCGTGCTCTACCTTGTCCCCTCGTTCGGCCTTTTCGATTTCTGAGCCGTTTAGATTTATTTTCTATTGGTCTGACTTTGCAGGATCAAAACGAATGCTGTTGAAGCTGGAAAACCATCCCTGTTTACAGTCATGGGGTAAAGAGAGCTGCCACGGCTGTCTAGCCATTTATTGCTGCTTCTCTAGGATGTAGGAGTGATTGACTGTAAAAGCAAGCATTTTGTCAGTTTGGTGACCTGCAGCATTTGAACATCTGGCAACACAATCCCAAAAAGGAAAGTCATTGGTAATGAACTTTGAAAAGCAATTGTTGCCGAACAGTCGGGGAGGGGTAACAATGCCACTTCCAAACTATGCAAAGTAAGTAATTGCACACTGGGATACATTACTCGCATAAAAAATATTTTAGACGGTGAACCACCATTTCAGCAGTGGAAGTCCAAGAAAACGGATTGTGAGATCTGACCAGCCAATGTTTAGGGAAACTACAAAAACAAGGAGCTCCCTTTCAGATCCAGCATGCTTCACTTCGCGTGCTGAATGTTAAAGGCCAAGACGGGACAATAAGAAAAGACTGAAGAAGTGTTGTTGGCTTCAAAGAGCCACTTGGCTTCAAAGAGGTCTCCTTTCACTATAAATACCTTTATAGTCTGACTTTGGTAAGCAAAGTTGCATCTGAATGAACAGGAAGACATCCGCAACATCCTTTAGACAGACAAGCAGAGCAAAGCTTTTGTTCTTTTGTGAGTAATGGTGTTAGGCTACTACCCTTCTTCAGCTTTATTTATTTTTTTAAATAGATTTTTTTTTATAAAGTTTTATTAACTTTTGAGAGATAATTGTCTTATTTCCATCAGAACTTTTATTTAAACTAAATCTTCTCAGGGTATGAATAACTTTGATCTTAACAATGGATGGATGGATGGATGGCACAGAAAGATACCATTCTTTAAGTAAATAACACATGGCATGCAACTCTGATACATCTTTGATACCACCCATGGGAAGTTCAGTTTCCACTGACAAAGATTCACTCACCCCAGCATGACAAGTGCTACGAGCGGCCGCCAAACCTGTTTTCTTATTAACTTAGCTAATAATTGTTCTACCGTTGCCAAACACTCGGAGTGAGTATTACGTTTATCTCCAGGACGATAAGTATGGAAAAGACATGACAGGAATTCAAGTTTCACAAAACCAGCTTGTTTTTTTTTTATATAATTTTTTATCCACACTCCTCTGATTTTACATAGGGGGATAAGAAACAGGAGAACTGAGATCGTACCATTAAAAGTAATCTGAGCACAGTTTAAAAGCAAAACTTGGATGTAGCAAGACGGAGAAGAAAAGGTTAAATATCAGATCCTTCATATAAACCTTCAGGGTGTTAAAACCAGACATAGCCCTGAAGGGAGATGTTTGGTCCTCGTCCACAGGATAAGTATCGCCTTTAAGACATGGCAGTGGAGGGATGATGTTTTGGACTTGTTTGAAACCTCAGACCCTGGACAATTTGGAGACACTGAGCTCTTCCATGCTCAAATAATTTTGAAAGCACCTATCTGACACGTGTATTGACAGTAATGAAAACTTTATCGTGACAAGGACTGCAATCCCCACAGGAGCGGATGAGATGAGACACGAAGCAACATGGCTGGTCCCGTATTTCTCTTTTGTACTTTCATCTTTCAGTCTAGCATTGTCACGCTGGCTGAGGGGTGTGAGTTTTAAGATGCTTCTTTCTGTGTCAGCGATACTTCATTTGAATTTTCAGCAGGGCTTGATTCATGTTTAAATCATTAAGCTCAGTGAGCAACCTTATAATGAGCAGCTGAGAGCACAACAAGACAATATCCCGGTGCTTCCAATAAAATAGAGGTGGAGGAAAAAATTCACAGGGCTGTAGTGTTTTTGAATAGAAAATTGAAAGCCTCTCTTAATACAGCATAATTAAAACACTCATGACAATGTCAGTGACAAAGCGGATGTGAGAGGCAGAGACAGTGTAGCTGGTGCAGGACTTTCTAATTGCTGCAACAACACACTAGAGGAGAGAACTCTTAACTCAGCGCAATTCCAATTAAAATTGCTTCATCTTTCCTGCAATCCCACATGCATTCACTCGCATCGTACAAGCCAGTCTTTTTATATATATATATGTATATATATATATATATATATATATATATATATATATCATTTTCAAGATTGCAGTTTAAGCTTCTGCATAAACATGAAGAACCACAAAGATCCAGACACTGACCAGTGAGGCCATCGTTAGGCCAGGAGCCCAGCTCACAGGTTCGGCAGGTGTACTCATCAAACACAAATTCGTTTTCTTTGCAGGGGGTGCACGTCCAGCAGCAGCTCACCTCCCCCTTACGGATCACCTGAAATAGAAACAATAACTTTTTAAAAAAAAATTATTATGAGTGCAGAGGTTCCCCGTTTAAAGGCAATGATTGAGTTGGCAGGAAAGCTGTTTATATTTGCTGACCTAGCAGCTCATGCAGGAACAGCCTCACTAAATTTATATGAAACTTCAGTTTGTGTCAATTGAACCAGAAAATGTCTGATTTGTTTGAATTTTGATTGGGAACAAGGAGCATACGGTGATCTAAACTGCAGAAGGGGGGGGGGGATTTGAAACTATTTATTCAGTGTATAATAGCACTAAAAAAATCACCAAACCGTTTTACACAGTTATTTATTATATGAGAAGATTTAAAATCACTTTTATGAACTAAGATGTAAAGTTTTATTGGTGCCTGCCTTTTAATGTTGTGGCAAGTAGCGACCCACATTAAAGCCTGTGGAATGAACACCACATTTAGTATACATTTTCTCCTGTCTAAATCCTTCATAGAAAGCGAAAACCCCACAGATTTAATGTTCATCTCCCATCTTACCTTAATTTGCCCTTTGTCGCAGGGTTCACTGCAAACCGATTTAATGATGGCATCTTTGCCGGACCAGATTTCTTCATCATCTATCTTCAGACCACTGTTGTCCCAACTGCCCACGTTGATGTAGCCATATTTTTCCCCCGTCTTCTTGAAGTTCATAATTTCATACCTGTTTGTAAAAATGTGCAGCGAACATATGACACCGGGTTCCCTCTGACAGATCGAAGCAGCAGGCCAAACAAGCAGATTTATGCTGGAAATGATCATCCAGTAAGTTGGTCTACCTGCCAGGTGAGTCTCCATTCTCATCAAATAATATTCCCTCCCCAGACACGCCGGTGAAGTTGGTTTTCATGAGGAAGTCCAGCAGAGTAGCACCATCTATAGGTCGCATTGCATCACAGAGGCCCTGCAAGTACATTAGCCATACGGGTTGTGTTAGTTATGCAAATGTAATCCAAAAAAATACCCTTAGATTCATGGGATTGTGTGATTGTTAATGTTTAAGGAACAAAATGGAATTGCATGAAGAAATTCTACAAAATGTATTATACTTAATTTAACAGATTGGCTGATATTTCAAAACGCCTAAAAAAAAACGTTAAAATGGGTCAAACACCGGAGCATTTGTTTTTACAGATTTAATTTTATTTATAGTATTTAATCCTTATTTAACCAGGAACTAAGATCTAAGCCACACTTTTAAGGCTCTGTCTATCTGGATGAAGATACACTAACTTTGGCTTACCAAAAACTTGAAGTGACTAAAATGGCTAAGAGATTGGCCTTGTCTCAAAATTAATTCAGACAAAAAAAGTACCAATTGGTCATGATTAGAGGATTGAACTTTCTTGCCTGGATGGTCAAGCAATCGTTAAGAATAGAAAAACAATGATGTGGTGACACCAAGACAAAGGTTATTTCCTCTTTCCTGACGTAGTAACAGAATACTACACCATAAAAAATACAGGGGAACATAAGAAGTGACACAGACATCATATATATGACAGGGCTTAATGTTTCAAATAATTTACTTAGTTACATTTTCAGACATTACAACGTACATGGTTTATAAAAACATGATTATTGTAGATGGGTGCAGAGCAGAAAGAGTAAAACTGATAATCTAATCTACAGATCCATTCACAGATTTCTGTCCAGTGAAGAAAGCTCTGTAGACAGATATTTGCTAAATGAGGAACAGGAAACTCGAGGTAGTGCTCTAATTACCCAAATCCCAGGGAAAGGAAAACAGAGGCAATGTTAGAGGCCAATTATCACTTCTAAAATTCTCTAAGAAGGGGGAAAATGGTCCAAAGTCATGCAGTGGACAAAGAAAAAGCAGTTTTTACAATGAGTACAGAAAAGATCCATTTAAATTACAAGCAACTGGGGATGTTTTGTCAGTGTATGTAATAATACTGCTAATATTAGTACAGTGAATCACAGCCACACTCAAAGTGGCAGGGGAACCATCACTTACGGGTTTTATTCTGGTGTCACTTCCACTTTTCAGACTTATGTAAAGTGGACTTACGAGTCCACCTTATGGCTCGGTACACCGTAGAGAGGCCGTGGAAAAAGGCCCTGCTAGAACCTGAACTAAAGGACTAAATATCGTCAGGCAGTGAAAGTGGAATCTGAGAAAGAGCTTAAACAATGAAACCCAATCATCTGTCCACTTGGCTGTTTCCACACTGCCGTCCTGGTCCCTTATGTATGTCTTTGTTTTCCTCTGGACGTACCTGATAGCCGGGGCAGAGTGAACGTTGCATGTTATGCAGGCCGAACGCCATGGAGTAAATAGCGTTGATGACAAATCCCATCTTGGAGTCCTGTTCGTATCTATCCTGTAGGGTATTTTGTTCTGTAAAGGTGGGTAGATAAATAGATAGTTAAAATGGAGGGGGGGTTAGCACAACAGATAATAATTTTTTCCTAACATCAAAGGACCCGCTCTCCACTTCCTCATCAGTCACTCCACCTCCTCCACATTGCATTTCTTTCTGTGTCTGTCTCTTTCCTGTTCTTTTGTGTTTCCTGTCCCGTTTCATTAGAATAAGTAAGAATTGACTGTCTTTGATGCAGCTCTCGCATACTGTTTAGCCTATGAATGGAGTGAATGAAACGGAGAGAGAGAGAGGGGGAGGCATTGAATGAAAATATGAAAATCAAGGGAGGGTTCATTCCTAAGATGAACCTGGAGGCTGTGTGCATTAATGAGGTCTGGCTGTAGGTGTGTGTCCGGCCTACCGGTTTGTAGGATATTGGTGTTGTTAGGTAACTAATGCAGATTGGTAGCGCCGCTGTGTCTGTTTTGATTCTTAAAAAATACGCACAGCTCTAAAAGTTTGTTTTAGTTTTTGCTTAATGGTTACAGTTATGATAAATATTCCGAAACATCAGCAAATTTGAAAACTAGACATGGATGACCTGTCTAGTAAATTTTATAATCATGATTTCCTCTATTTAGGAACAAAACATATCCAAACCAACCTTTTCTGAAGTTGACTTAATTGAAAAAAACTGGTTTTCTCTTGCCACACCCAGGCCAGATTAGTATGTGGCATGAAGAATCAAGAAATCACTTAAATAGATTTGTCTAACACAAAGTAGGTTAAACTATCTTTAAAAGCAACACATCATTCCCAGATCGAAAATATTCAAGAACTTAAGCGAAGCAAAGTCACTGGCATCTATTAGACTAGAAAGAATTGCAAAGCCATTTCTAAGGCCTTGACAGTCCAGTGAACCACAATAAGAGCCAATATGCACAAACGAAGAAAAAGTGAAACAGAGGTGAACGTTCCCAGTTGTGGCCAACCAAAAACAAGTACTGGGCAAAAATGGCATCTATGGGAGAGTTCAAAGATGAACATCTCTCCATCCATTGTCTATACCAGCTTATCCTTGTAGAGTTGCAGGAAGGCTGGTGCTTATCTCCAGCTTTCATTGGGTGAGAGGTGGGGTACGCCTAGGTCAGGTCACCAGTATATCCCAGCGCAACACAGAGATACACAGAACAAGCAACCATGGATGTACAGATTCATACCTAAGGACAATCTACAGACACAAATTGACCTAACAGTCATGTCTTTTGGACTGAGAGAGGAAGCCAGAGTATCTGGAGGAGAAACCTACACATGCACGGGGAGAACATGGAAACTCCATCAGAAGACCCCGAGACTGGGGTTCAAACCCGGCACATATTTGCTGCAAAGCAACAGCTATCCACTGGACAAGGTGCAATCGATCAAAGCCAAATTCTTATGGTATTGATAAGAATTTCTTATCAATACCAAATACTATTTCATGTATGGCACTAATATAACACACATTGAGAAAGGAGTAATATACCACTTAAGGACATGAACACGGTAGACCATGATTATAAAAAAACGTGAATTCTGATCTCTAACAGAAACATTTGCAAAAAAGATGTCCAAACATCAGTGGGTGAATTTGCAGCACACTTGGGTTGTTGTGGCATGAACCTAAACAGGCTGATCATGCAACAGAAATGCTCCAAAGAGGGTGAATCAAAACTATTCTGCCAAAAGAAACTGGGCCAGAAATCTCCACAACAATGTAAAAGACTCACTGCCAGTTATTACAAACAGCAGGGATGGCACAGGTTATTAGCTTTAGGGGTCAAATACTTTTTCACATAGGGCTAGGTGAAAAAGTATTTCATTTAAAAACTGAATAAATCTGTCAGAGGGACTGTCAAATTGAATTTTAATCTTTTAATGATGAATTTGAATCGCATTTTCTTATAATGTATTAATTCTCTTAATACAACACCCATCTTTTTTCAAAACAAATCAGATTTTTATTTTATTTCCAGCCCACTGGGTGTAAAAATAGAGACAGAGCCTCAAATATACAAAGCACTGATTTTGGGGTGAATGTCCCTCCGCAGGAATGACCATGAACACACGTTTTTTTTTTTTAAGTTTTTTTATGTAATCTGAATCTTTAACCACTCTCCCCGGCAGAATTGACAGTTTATTTAAACTGCTTGGATTTGTAGCGCAGACCCATCTTTTTCATTCAACATATTTTTGGAAAGCTTAATGTTAGCCAGCATTATCCATCTAAAAAACTGTTTTGATGTGTGTTTGGGATCACTTTCCTGTTCCTGTTGTTGGCACTCTCTCTCTCTCTCTCTCTCTCCACGTTGATGTAAAATGTGTTGCACTGTGAACAGAGATTCAGTTTATCCAGCTGTTTCAGGGTCATGGCAGACTTTCGTTGGGTTGTTTTTTTTCCTGGTTGTCCCTGAACATACTTACTAGTTTTCTTTTTCATTGGAGGTGTGACAGTTTAGGTCAGATGCTTTAGACCTGGACACAACCAGATGATAAATAGGGCAGTGATCCCTAACAAACAGAAAAAGTTGCCTTTAGGACTGATAAACCAGCTTGGCTGGAAATGTTTGGAAAGGCCAGTGATTTTGAGTCTTTGTAACACTTTGTATACTGTGACCTTCTCCTGCATTGTTTACATTTCAATTGTTTTTATAGTGTATTTTAAATCTATGTTTACTTTTAAATCTCTGCTGCACCTAAAACTGTAATCTAACTTTTTACTGCAACTTACAAAGCTGTATGCAATGAAATTTCGTTCTGTACGCACTCTGTGCATACAAAATGACAAATAAAGTTGTCTAAAGTCTAAGTCTCCTATGTTAAAAATCCACACCCTTGGCAGGAAATTGACCTACTGAAAATAACTTTTACACTTGATTCCTGTTTCTGGAACTCTTTAAGGTTGTTGCATCAATGCTCACGCCTGAAAAAAAATTTGTTTAAATAAATTAAGAAGCGCCTCAAAATATATGTTCAATTATTACTGAACCCGTGATGATTAATAACATGGTGCATTTCCCATTTATAGTACAACTAAACAGTGGAGCTCAAAACTAGACAGAAAAGACACACTATCCACAGTAATGTTGCTGGTAGTGTTGATATGATCAAAATCGAGCTAACTACAGCAGATGCAATATGTAGATTAACTATATTTAGCCATTTTACTTGTGTCTGAACTTACTGCCGCAGGTGCGGTTGTACTTGCTGCTCTCCTGCGGGTGACCTTTAAGCTTGCATTTAAACCGATGCTGCCAGAACTCCGGAAACCAAGGGTTCCTCAGGTTGTTTTCTGGACGGAGCTTCAGGTAGTAATCATCAAACCATTTCACGTCTGCTGACTGCAGCTTGATGGTGATGCCCCCGGCTGCCTCCCTGACATAGCCATCTGTCACGTCGGACCTGTCCGCCCATCCATCGCTGCAGAGGAACGAAAGGAAAGAAAAGTAGAAGCGTTTAGCAGGTCTAAGCATCCAAATAAGTGCAATCAATATAGCTTCGAGGATAAAAACAGACAGTGACTTACAAAGCTATTCAAAGCACTTGAACTAACAGTTAAATATAAAAGCTGTGGCTTGTGAGTCTCTTAAACCCCCTTTACTCTGTTACCCCTAAATAAGCCCATCGCAACCACTTGTCTTTGGAGGTCATGTGAGTAAATGTGTGTAAGTTAATCCTCTAATCTCAGTATAAGAGCAGCAGTTCTGTGAAGATCTCAGATTTGTTAGAGGACCGTAGTGCACGAGGAGCATCGTGAAGTCACAGGTCAGGGAGAATGTTATGGGGAATATGAAAGCAGGGTTGGGCTGTAAAACAGTGTCTCAAGCTCAAGGAACCTCAGGGACCACTGTCCAGTCCATTACACAGAAATAGAAAGATTACAGCATCTCTGTGGACAGATGAGCACAAGGGGATCTCCAGAGAAGCTGCAGCGATCTAACACTAAGGGACTAATATTGCTCGTGCACTTCCCAAAATTGGCCTTTGTGGAAAAACTGCAAGGAGGAAGCCATTGTAGAAGAAAGTTATCCACAAGCCATGTAAGGGGACACAACAAATATTATGGAAGAAGGTTCTCTGGTGATATGAGAATAAAATGGGACTTTTTGGCCTGCATACATTGTGTGGTTAAAAAAAAAAAAACTAACACTGCCATTTATATGTTGTTGTACGCGTCCTCCCCAGAGTAAGAAATGGCGAGGGAATGCTTTTCTTCAAGAAAGACCGGAAAACCGGTCAGAGTTGATGGGAAGATGAATCGAGCTAAATACAGAGAAGATCCTGGAAAAAAAGAAAAAAACACTGTAGTGCAGAAAATCACCTGAGACCGGTGCAGAGGTTCAGCGAAATATGTGTTTTATGTCGAGACACAGCGAGAACAGAAGAAACGATATGGCGCAAATCATGGGAACGTGACCTTTGTAGCAGTGACAAAAGAGGGCCCTTTGATTTATTGAACGGTCGTCAAACCAAGTATGGAGGAGATGCCTTGTGCAGCGAAAGAGAAAGTCATAATCACAGACAGATCCTATTTTACACACACGCACACACACACACACACACACACACACACACACACACACACACACACACACACACACTCATTTTAAAGGAGAGGAAAGGCAAAAAGGTGAAAAATAGAAAGGGCTAATATAGGAGACATAGTGTAAAAAGAAGCACAAACAGACACAGCACTAGACAGTCAGAAGACATGTAGGAGGAAACTCTTACATCATCATGGGCCACGTCCAAAATCCAATGGATCACTTAGAAAAGGGTCATAACCACCAGGCCTAGACACACCCACACGCATGCACCAGCAGACTTCTGAGCTGATCTGGGTCAAACTGGGTTTGTCCAATGCAGCTCAGCTCGCACCCGCTACACGCATGTAATCTACCGTCGCATCGCACTTAGAAACCCCAGTCTGCATCTTTAGTGAGACGCCCAGGTTTACGGCTCCCTTTACAACGAGCAGATGGCAGCGTGAGTGTGAATGTCAGTGTGCGTGAAAGACGCAGATAAATGGAGGGAACTGGATTGAATGACAAATGTCTAACATTTTGCTGCAAGCAAAACAATGATCTCACATCTTACAATGAAGATTAGGCTCTTTCAGCCTAATTTAGTTTGTTTCAGCCTTTTTCTTTTTCCACCAATGTTTTTTTTCCCTCTCCTCTCTCGGTCTCGGAGCCTCCAGAGTACAAAACTCATTTTCTCCTACAGCAATCCCTGCAGCCAAAGTCAGATTGGAGATTCAGTGTGTGTGTGTGTGTGTGTGTGTGTGTGCGAACCGCTTCCCCTGCCTGCCACCATGTGTGCCTCAGTTAAATCTTCCCTTTCTTGTGGTCATTGTTGTTACTGACACCCGCCGTCAGTGAGCTGTGGTCATACATCATTCTGAAATTATTTTTAGATTGCTGTCAATCCACCCACTCCACGTGTATGCTGGTAATGCGGGTAAATGAATGTGTAAATTAATAACATCAAATTTGTATGGGGCAAAGGGCCAATAAAATTGCTGAAACGTATTTGACAATTTTAAAGGTTTAATGAAAATGTGTTCCTTAAAGCCAATGAAGAACAAAAACTCTGAGCTAAACATTTTTTTCCTCCTTTGATGTACTTTAATGCAGAATGTAAGGACTTGGTTGTTCAAAAGTTCATATGTGCGGTGGATCTTGCTGAATTTTGTTTTTTCTTCCCACAGGTGAAGAAAATTGGAGTTGCCGTCATGTTTCATACCTCTCAATATTTCCTCCATCAATTTGGAGTTGACCTTTACTTTAATAATGAGAGCATTGCTGACGTAGACGACTAGGACAGTTGGAAATAAATTGCTGTGAATGTAATAGGAGAGTGTTTTTTTTTGTTTTGTTGGTTTTTTTTCAGTATGTGAGCTGGAATCAAGTGCAGGGATGAAGTGCCTCGCAAGGCTCTGCTGGTGCATTTCTGCCAAAATACCCCATAAAATAACAAAAAAACAAAACAGCCTCAGCACGTCCACTTTATTGACTATGATTATTCTACCTAATCTGGCCCCTATGTACTAGTGTCAATTTCAACACTTCTGACTAAATGCTAACCACCCGAGGCTGTTCCCCGCTCCCAAGGCACCAGAGGCTTTGCAATTACCACTCTTTATGTTGATTATATTCAGATGTATCTGGCAGTTAGTTAAACACCAGTAATCCCTTAAAACTACAATGAAACTGTGTCCAAATAAAGCGAAGCAACGTCGTTTTAGAAAAAATAAAACAGAAGTAGGTTCTTTTGGGAAATCAGTCCTGAGTTCAGCGGATGTTTTAGTCATTTGATTCCCCACAGTTAATCTTCTGTCAAATCTGGGTGAAATACTTATATTTTTTCAAGCCAGGGGTTATCAGAGAGTGAGGAATTGTGTCCCCATTAAAGAACTTAAAAACCTTATTCGTGTTTTTATCATCTTAAGTCTGGACTGCTGTAAAACTCTATGTGTTTAACTGGATCAATGATCCCCGCAGAGTTGACAGACAGATTGCTGAATTTCATCTCTCAATTGGAACTAAAAAGCATGAGCACATAACTCCAGCCTAGGCATGACTTTATTGGCTTTCTGCCCTCTTTTGCACTGACGATAAAACATTGCTTACTTTTAATCTTTTAAATAGTACAGCCCTATCTTATTTATGTGATCTTTATTTATGTCACACCCCTATGGGTATGTCAGTGATGGAAAAAATAATCTTTTGCTTTGGCTGCCTTAAATCTACTCATGGCAAAAGGAAAGTACACCCTCTTTACAGTTTTAGGGTGTTATGTATGAAGAAATAGTAAAAATGCTTAGTTCCTTTCTAGAAATGCACAGAGAAATCAGCTGTTGAACCGCATCTTGTAATTTTATGCTTGAGCTATCATAATTGGCTAGTCAGAAATTAATGATCCATTTTTTTTGTAAGAAATAGCAATAAGCAATAACAGGCAACACTGACACCCTTCTGTGCAGAAGTTGTTACTGAAAGAGGCGCACTCATATTAACTATTTCGCTACCAGTATTCAAATATGACGTTAGCAGTGATGGGCAGTAGCGCCGCTACATGTAGCGAAGCTATTAGTTAAACTACATTTTCCAGTAGCTTGACTGTAGCGTCGCTGCTTTATGAATCAAGTAACTTTCCTGTAGTGACGTTATTTTTTTAATCAAGTAGCGACGTAGCGTCCACAAACGCTACAAAATCCAGGACATAACTAAGAAATGAAACCAGGTTTGCTATTTTGAAACAACATTCAGAGTGAACAATCAATCTGAGTTGTTGGTTGGACATGTTCATGCGCGAGCTTCTACTTTGCCTCTCCTGTCTGTAGCTATCGAAACATGCGCATGCGTACGGCAGTGGAATTTATGGCAAGCCGATTAGGCAAATTATCGTCCGTACAATAACGTGCAGTTCCAACCCGTATTTTACGCGAGCGCGCGTTTTTTACGTCACCGCGCGTTTCCAGCCAGAACGCGCGGTGACGTAAAAAACGCGCGCTCGCGTAAAATACGTGCGGTGGCCTTAATAACGTTTGATGGCGTTTTTTGCATATTATATTATCAGGAGGTTGTCTTTTATGTGTTCAGCCACTAGATTTAAAGGTGTTTTACCCAATAAGTACACTGCAGCATCAGACACAACCAGGAGGTCCCTGATCGTTGGGGAAAGGCAGAAAGAAGACGCACCTTCCTTTCTGATCCTGTCTAAATCCTGCTTAGTTCAATAATAAAGTCTGATATTACACAAAACTCACTCTGCTTGTTCTCCCTACTTATGCCCTTGGTGCAGAAGATAAATGAAATCTTTAACAGAAATGTTATTATTAATTCTGAAAATATTATCATGTGAATATAAATACAAAGCATACAGAAAATGCAGCTTTATTAAGTGACCTGGTTTATTTTATTTAGCTTTTAATTTCTTTTTAACATTTAGTTCTACTACTTGGCTTGTGCTTTGGTAGTTTCATGTTTAAAATGACGAAAGAAATATGAAAAAGCTTATGGTGCATCTTCTTTCTGCCTTTCCCCAACGATCAGGGACCTCCTGGTTGTGTCTGGTGCTGCAGTGTTCTTATTGGGTAAAATACCTTTAAATCTAGTGGCTGAGCACATAAAAGACAACCTCCTGATAATATAATATGCAAAAAACGCCACCAAACGTTATTAACGCCACCGCACGTACTAGGCCAATAACCTTTTTGTTTTATTTCTAGCAGTGTACCAGATACACTGTAACCAGTGTATCAGACTCATTTTGAATTGATCTGACATTAGGTTGGTACAACATTAAGCTACGTTAAGCTACTTTTAACACATTTGTGTAACTTAGCTTGCTATATTTCTATAGGTGGTGGCTTTTGTGTAGTGAAGCTTAATTTATTGTTGAGTAACTGATAGCTTAGCTCACTACACTGGACAAGTAGCTTGCCCAACACTGGACGTTAGAGGAAGCACAACAGGTGTAACAAGCTTCTAAAAGGATTATTAAGGGGGTCCTGTTAATTCAGGCACTCACAAGCTGGAGTTAGATGTCTTAAGATAATATGCTTGTTAGACATCTGTTACCCTTTTTAGGAGACCAACTCTCTCTGTCAAAGGACATACATGATTGGGAAATGTTGGCAGTCTTTTAAAAATCTCACAGTTAACATAAGCCTTTCCGAACGCTACAAGGAACTGCTGTTCGTAATGCTATCAGAGCTAATCATGCTAGTTGTACTAAGCTAGTATAACATCCTTGTGCTGTATGTCTCTTTGTTGCCCTGTCATCGACTGGCGACCTGCCCAGGGTGTACCCCACATATTGCCCAATGACCGCTGGAGATAGACTCCCTGCGACTCTCCCTGGATAAGCGGGTCTAGAAATTGGATGGATGGTAAGAGCTTTACAAAACTGGCCATTTTAAAACCATTTTAAATTGGCTACAAAATTTCTAATTGGTCCATATCTAGTCTCCTTCTGAAATAATTGTTATTTAACCTCAAGTACTTGCAAAAATCATCATTGGTTCTACACCAAACATTTCCGACAACAAAAGTATTTCCTGAATATTCAACTTTTTCGATCCAGCTGTAGTTTTCACCTATTTTGGTGAATTTTACCTTTCTCTTAGACACATGCATACAGAGATAACCTATAGAAATACATACCAAAAAAACACAATGGAGTAGAGAAGATAAATTAGCCTGATGTTGTTGTAAATATGTGTCAATTCTAAAGTCACTCCACCGGATTAAGGTCACAATAGGAAATGTACGTGTACTTTACCTGGGTCTAGCCTTGTGTGCCATAAAATGCTACAGAAAACCACAGGCCAGGAAGCTGATATAAAGTCAGTAGCCAACAGAACAACAGAGAGCAGCACATATTTGAAAAAAAAAAGGGTTTCACGACATAAACCTCTTTACTGTGTGAAGCCTATACATATCAGGCAATAGGGAGATTAAGTCCACTCTTTGGTGGGGGTTATATGTTGGTGTTACTGGTGTTGATTTCCCTGTGAAAGCAAGTCATGATTGATTCATTTGGTCCCATTTCACTTTTGTGTTCACAACAGCTCTAAGCTTTCTCAAAAACAAAAAGTACCAGGAATACAACCTGAAATTTGTCAATGAAACTTATTATTACACTCTAGGCGTGATTCAGACAACATCTACAGGATGTTGTCTGAATCACGCATGTTACATTTTAAACCAAACACACACAAACACATGGATTCTTAAAGAGGCACAGTTTAGATACGTAACTGTGTGGGCGATGATGCAAATAAGAGGAGGGTTTCAAAGCAGGCGTCGAGGGTCCACTTATAGAAGTACCGTACGTAAGGATAAGCTGAGCGTGTACCGGTATGTGCAAATGAAAGGAGGATGCAGTTGTTTACTTATTATTTCATCGTACAGTAGACAGATCAATCACTTTTCTATTCTGGATCACAAAAAAGTGTTATAAATGACATTCAGTCTATTTCTCTCTTTCAGTCTCCCTCCACATGTCTGGAAGCCCAAGGCCGTTGTCATGGTTTTTCAGCCCACGTTCAACCTGCTGTCTGTACTTTGTGTCTCATTAGAGGCACACTGGATCGTAAAGTGTATGCACATACATACACCCACACACTCTCTCTCTCTCTCTCTTTCTGTCACACACTTCCACACTTACTTTCCTATTCACTATTCAATTAACATCTGATGCCCTGCACCAATATCACAAATGCTATTTGAGTAACCGTACATTATTCCAGTGTTGTAGGCCACCAAAATACCTTAAGCATAACTTTAGCAAATCAATTCCACAAAGCGGGGCCTGAGGCACCTGCCTTTTCTTTTCTGTTCATTCGGGGTAAAAATAGAAACTAGAACTCATTTGCAAATGGTTATTAATTTCTAGCTGTCTCTTTCTTGGTTATAAAATCCATCACAAGGCTGAAGTTTCTGACTGCTTGGATTCCAAAAAAAAAAAAAAAAAGGTTCAAGACAGTGAGTTTCTTACTTTTCGCTTCAATAGTATTTAATATTACATACAGAGAGTGCCTTTGGATAGAAGCATTTGCCTTGCTAAATGTAGGCGTAAAATTCTGTAGATTGCATTGCACTATAGCCAATAAACATCCATAAACACACTCTGTCAGTGTGTTTTGGTGTAACCTGATCATTATACTTTAAAACGATATATTCTGTCAACAGGTCTGTAGTGACTCTCAACCACCTCTTTAGTCGCTTCTGGCTGCGGGGAATCCAAGTCCTAACGCACTTACGCAAAGATGTCCAGATAGGGAGATAAATTGCGGGTGTTCCCATTTATTGAATGCAATTTGAAGATGAACAACAATCCAAAATCCAGATTGGCGATCTTTGACAACATGTCAGACGGACAGCAGAATATGAAGAGTGTGGATGTGGTAGAGCTTAACCAGTAGGCTAAGCCTATTAAAAAAACGTATAAACTCCCGCCACCCGAACCCTCTCTGCCCTCTCACCTCTCACCTATATAGATTTCCCCTCTACACCGCCACCAGTGGTAGAGCTAAATATAGGTCAGTGCGTCAGCCCGCATGTAAACAAAACACTACCACCCAAACCAAATAAACCAGACCCAAACTACACCAAAACACCATTAACTATAAATGGCTCCAAGGTCTAACATCCTGAAAATAAGTGAACATTTCTTTACTATGAAATAAGAACACATATTTATATTTTAAATTGTCTGTTCATCACTTATTGCAGCAGAAAAAACAAAAAACAAAACAAATGTTAACATAAGCAGAATCAATTATTTAAAAAAAAAAAAACTGAGTGAAGCATGTGAACAGCATCGCGTGAGATTAAGCAACATTATTATTGCTCCAATATTTGAGTCGCGGTCGCATCATTACTGAAGCAGAGGAGCACAGGTGCGGTATATATGAAGTAGTATTACTGCTGCCGCATGTTTGTGGGAGAATGAAATGATAAAAAAAAAAACATCCGTCACAGCGCTGTTTAGCAGATAATCGAATCGTGTCTCCGACGGAGTCCAATATGTAGGCATCTGCATCAGGCTGAGGGGATGTAATATTTAGAGAGCTCCATCCGTTTATCCATTTATCCATCCATCCATTATCCATTCCTATTTATCCTTGCAGGGTCAGAGTAGGGGCTTTGGGGGAGAGAGTATTTGCTGCATAACTCCTCCATTAATTGGCGAGAGGTGAGGTAAACCTAAGAACACCAGTTCATCACAAGGAAACACAGAGGCACACAGGGTAAACAACCTATTTAGGGAAACCAATTAACAAAATACTTTGTCTATAACTTTGGCTCCCTGAAGGAGAGGAACGGGGTACAACACATATAGCATGGGACGTATAGAGACGCCCCACAAAACAGCCATCGAACCAGGATAACACTAGACCTACACGGTTGCACAGACCAGCAGATAGAACAGATTGTGCCATCAAAGTGGCTGTGCAATGTCCAAACGATAGAACCGAACATTACTGTGCGGTGATGACCTGCTAGCTGCAGCACAGATTTCTCTCACAGAAGTCTCTCTAAGGAGAGCGCAGGATGCTGCTATGACCTGTTTGAGTGGGTCTCCAAACTATGAGGCAGAGAAAGAGCTCTAATGCGATACCCCAAGTAGATGGCCTCTTCTCCTCCGTCAACAGAACCAAAGAAAGGAACCTGGATCTTGTTGTCACACCACGGCTCATTTTTAAGCATACAAGCTTCTTTTGCAAGATTGAATTGTTGCCACCAACAGTGGAGGCAAACGCTTGACTGTCCCTCGACTCCGAGAACAGGGGGAGGTGTTGTACCGAGTGAATCACGTTTTTTTGTCAAGTACCAGGAGAGATCCCATACATGCACGGTAGATGCAAACTATATACTGTATATATATATATATATATATATATATATAATATATATATATATATATATAGAGATATATATAGATACTGTATATAGATATACTGTATATATATATATATATAGATATATATATATATATATATATATATATATATATACTGTATATACATATACTGATATATATATATATATATATATATATATATATATATATATATATATATATATATACTGTATATATACATATACTATATATATATATATATATATATATATATATATATATATATATATATATATATATATATATATATATATATATGCTATAATAATCTAACATATTTAGTTACAGGTATAATAATGTTACTGTATAATTTCTTTACTGTCATTTTGATTGAGCAGACGGCTCAGAGTTCTAAATAAAAAAATCAGATCATAAACCAAGCCGGGAGGCATCCTGACCAGATGCCCGAGCCACCTCAACTGGCTCCTCTCGACGTGGAGGAGCAGCGGCTCTACTCTGAGTCCTCCCCGGATGACTGAGCTCCTCACCTTATCTCTAAGGGAGAGCCCAGACACACTATGGAGAAAACTCATTTCAGCCGCTTGTATCCGGGATCTCGTTCTTTCGGTCACGACCCAAAGCTCGTGACCATAGATGAGGGTAGGAACGTAGATCGACCGGTAAATCGAGAGCTTCGCCTTTTAGCTCAGCTCTCTCTTCACCACAACGGATCGGTACAGCGCCCGCTTCACAGCAGACGCTGCACCAATCCGCCTGTCGATCTCCCGCTCCATCTTACCCTCATTTGTGAACAAGACCCCAAGATACTTGAACTCCTCCACTAGGGGCAGTACATCCTCCCCAACCCGGAGAAGGCACTCTACCCTTTTCCGGTTCAAGACCATGGTCTCGAATTTGGAGGCACTGATTTTCATCCCGGCAGCTTCGCACTCAGCTGCGAACCGCTCTAGTGGCCTCCTGGACGCCTCCCCGGTGAGGTGTTTTGAGCACGTCCCACTGGGAGGAGACCCAGGGGAAGACCCTGGACACGCTGGAGGGACTATGTCTCCCGGCTGGCCTGGAAACACCTTGGGATTCCTCCTGAGGAGCTGGCCCAAGTGGCCGGGGAGAGGGACGTCTGGGCCTCCCTACTGAAGCTGCTAAACCCGCGACCCGACCCCGGATAAGCGGAAGATGATGGATGGATGGATGGATGGATGGATGGATGGATGGATGGATGGATGGATGGATGGATGGATGGATGGATGGATGGATAAACCAGTCTTCAGAGTCAAAACACAAAGGAGCAAAACACTAAAACTTTGGACTAGAAAGAGGAACTTTCTGCCACATATTCACATCATCTTGTGTTAAGTGAGAGCTTGCTCATGTATGTAAAAAAAAAGCCGGCCACTTCAAAGTTTTAGATCACCTTAAAACACATTTGGCATTGTTCTCTAAATACTGTAGGAAAAAATATCCAGCTTAGTAAAATTTGGTCATCAATTGTGAAAAATATTTAATTTTGGTCTGAAGATGTGCCGCCAATAGGTCACTTAAGTAATTTATGCCCAGTTCAATAACAACATGCCACCCGACCACAACACACAGGTTCCAGATCAGCGTCTGCTGCTTACAACCAAAAACACTGCACACACGCTCAGTGCACATGAAACAAACACAACCATGTACAACCAGCACAGTTACAGAACCTTTAACCAATAATTAGATGGACATAAAGAATGGGTAAAAAGATTAAATACTAAGTGCACAAACTAAGTATATACCTGCGAGCATGAGTCGTCCTCCAGCTGTACCTTTATATGCTGGTAGGCAATTAAAATAATAACAATAATTAAAACACAGTTGTCAGAGTCATCTGTGAATGCTATTTCCTCAATAATAAATGCTGCTGCTTTTCAAGTCAAAAAAAGTAAATAGATAGAGACTTAATTCAACTTGATGAAGCGATATGTGATTGTTTTTATTTGGTTATGAAGCAAACGTTTAACCCGGTTCCAGTTCTGAAAGCAGCTGCTACTAACTGGATTTGTAATATCGGGAGATGATTCAGCTGTCGGCACTCCCGACAACTAACCGGCTAACTGTGGCATGTTGGTGTTTGACAACGCAGCAAAGAGGTGTGTGTGTGTGTGTTTTGGAGTCTAACACCATTCAGCTCACCAGTGGATGAACTGAAGAGAAGCGATGATGGGCAGAGAGGAAGGAGTTTATCCCCGAAGCACCAATTAAAGGACAGGAGGATCATATAAGCTTTGCTTTCTTTTTGACTATAGTAAGTAATAAAATAAATGGGAAATAAAAAAAAGGTACAAATGTTTGAAACAACCAGATGGCTGACCCATTGGCATGAATTATATTTGATCTACTTTTTTTTGCTTCCACGAAGGTTTTACAAAACAGAGCTGTGTAAATTAAAATATCTGTAATCTGTAAACATCTGTAACTTAAAGTTTTATAATAAACAGCAGTGATCTGCCCTAGAGCATAGGTTAAATGTCTCTATTATCCCCAGCTCAGCCTTTTACGAGATGATTCATCACATATTTTTCTTTTCAAACGACACATTAACTGCTGTACTTTTGCCTTGAGTCACTATGCTGTATTTTAACCTCCTATTGGAAAATGAAACTTTGTTTTACAAAACATGAGCAAAAGGCTTTTGTCTCTTTATTTATGTCACTGTTGTCTTCATGTATGGCCCTTTTTAGTACAGAAACCATGACTTCTTAAGTGCATTCCTCCAGATTGCAGAAAATGCACTTAAGCATGCTCTTTCTGCTTTTTTTCTGACTTTGTAAGTGAACATTTTTAATAGCATTGTGAATTGTGGCACTTACATATACCCTTTAAAATACAAATGACACTGGGAAATAATAGAAGTTGAATGTGAACCTGTGCCACAACCTTCAGGTTTTTGCATCTTATAATGTTATTACCAAACCAAAGTAGAATAAATTTTATATTTGCATGTTTTCATGAATAGTATGTATGTAGTTGTTGGCGGCAATATCTCAGTTGTTGTCAAGATGAAGTCACAGTTAAACTAAGTTTACGTTTGTCATTTCAACAGTTCAAAATTAACAAATCTTCCATTTTTGAGCCACTTTTTCAGTATAAATACACAATTGTGATATAAACAGCAGATATTTCTATATCGCTAAAGATTTGAATGCAGGAAGGAAGGATTATATTTGCCAGGAACCCTGTGATCCTGGATATATATATATATATATATACATATATACATATATATATATATATATATATCTATATATATATATATATATATATATATATATATATATAT
The DNA here is from genome assembly GCF_011125445.2 of Fundulus heteroclitus. Taxonomy (NCBI): domain Eukaryota; kingdom Metazoa; phylum Chordata; class Actinopteri; order Cyprinodontiformes; family Fundulidae; genus Fundulus; species Fundulus heteroclitus. The sequence goes on along the minus strand of NW_023396549.1, from coordinate 227,860 downwards.
ATATATATATATATATTTGCTATGCAGTTGATTATACACTTTGGGGTCACTTTTCTTCCTACTGTGGGAATGAAATAAACGGCTAAATAACAAATGCTAGGCACCAAAATAAACATGAAATTAAATATATTTTCAAATCTATGACAGGGTATTGTAAATGTGTGCATAGATCCTGCACAAATATCGCACCTGATAAAAGAATCTTGCCTTTAAAGTGCAACTTTGCCATTGGTAAACTTTTCAAGGACATCCCAACTATATGAGCAACATTGGCATTACTGAGTGTACCGACAGATAAAATCAGCTACACACATAAGGACAAAAGGATATGCAGAGAGACTACTATGAGTTCTAGCAAACAGTAACAGCGTGGGTGAACTGAATACTTCCGAACAATGACAGCTCATCTATCATGGACCCCAGCCAACGGTGGTCAGAGGTCACTGTGACAACAGCGAAACTCATTTGGCCAAACGTCGGGACCGCCTCACACACCAACGCTGTGGAGCTAAATTTGTGTGCGTGTGCCATGGAGGCAGAGATACAAGACCCGTGTGTGTGTGTGTGTGTGTGTGTGTGTGTGTGTGTGTGTGTGTGTTCAACTGTGTAATTCAGTGAGTGATCGGACCACTTTACATGCCTATCATTCAATAACACACAGACACAGAGAGTAGAACAGCCTCCGCCTGCTTACCTTGGCAGCGGGTTCATTTTTACCTATCTATCAATGTCACACCTCATTACCCTCTGGCTCTGTTTCTGACACTCTCAGCTGCTCTCAGCCCCAGCTCTGTTTCCTGTTCGTCTATTCTTACCACATCTGGATCCCCCTCTCCCCTTTTTTGTTTTTCCACATTTCCTCCACCTGTCTCGGCCTTTTTGTTCATTCTGATTGCCTTCTTTTTGTCACACCACATAGCCAGTATACTGATGTAGCTGCGTTTGTGCACATTTTGTTTTCATCCAAAGAAACCTTGAACAGAACAAAAAGGTGCGTGGGTTTAAATGAAAGTGGTGGCAGGGCGACGCTGAGTGCTTCCTGGCAGCAATTTCTTGACAAAATTCTCCACTTTGCCCGTTTTATTAAAAGACATAACCTCTGCTTGTTACCATATATGATAGTAAAACTATAAACACTTACAAAAGCAGTTTTTCCATCAGGAGTAACAAGTGGTGGACATTTCCACTTTATTACAGTAATGATGGATCAGGTTGTTACAGCTTTGCCTAGCAGGGGAAATCCAGAGAAGTTGTCAGTGTTGGGGAACAGTATTACATTGTTCTAGGAGCACAATTCCAGGCACATTTAGCTTAAAAAAAAGGAACAATAATTGCTGTTACAGATTCAGACCTGGTGCCATCTTTGGGCCAGTACAGGTTGTCTGCCCAGATAAGCTCCAAAAATGGTCTGGCATAGTAATTGCTTGCCTGATGTCCACAACACTACTACTTGTTTTTAACTGGAATCAATATTTCCACATGATTAGTTGAAAAAGTGACACTACAATGCTAGCTACTTACTGAAATTCTTAAAGCCACTATTCCCATTTTACAGAGGTAAAATGCAGAGTTCTTCTGACAATGCTAGTGTGCAAATTCACTCCTTAACCTATAATATCACACCAACTGGACAATATTTCCTGATAATCAACCTGGTCATTTTGATAAAAAAAAACACTTTTTTATAAAGTGCTTTTGGAATGTATTAACAGTTATTCATAGTCAAACCAAACCTATTGCTGAAAAACACTTGCTACTCTTCCATAAAGGCCAGATTTGGGGAGTGGAGAACTAATAATTCTTTCCTCTGTAATGTTTTCCTTTTTTTCATGTGCAGCACTTTGAATCATATTGTTACTGAAAAGTGCTTTATAAATAAATTTGTCTCGTCTTGCCTAATAGTGTTCTGTCAACAGATTTTTTCACCTGAGCTGTGAATCTCTGCAGCTCCTCCAGAGACACCATGGGCCTCTTTGGCTGCTTCTCTGATTTATGCTTATCTTGCCAAATCGCACGCACTAAGACACCATCGACAAGGAGACCTCCGACCAAATTATGTTGCACTTCACTTTATGTAGGGGTATCAGAGAAGAAGGAGCTGAATATAGTCACATGGCATTTATTTATTTTTTTCCCTTTCACTGCACAGTTAATATAGTATATAAAATCTGGTTATAAAACATCCAGGTTTGTGTTTTTAATGTGACTACATTTGATAAACTGTGTGAAATGTGAAAAGACCATAAAAATGGGTATGCCTTATCAAACTAATACGTTTATAGATATAATATAGATTAGATACAGATTTTTTATGCATATAGAATAAGAAAGCATGTGTTTTAATGTTAGTTTCTTTTGTTAGAAGTACTAAAGGATTATCCATCTTCTCTCTGACGACAGTCACGGTGAGAAGAAAGAAAATGACTAAACGGAAGGAAGCAGGAGGTGCAGTAAAATAAATAGCTGTGAGAGGAGGAGGGGGGGGATGGATGAGAGCAGAAAACAGACATTATTCCCCTTCCAGCTGGGGTCTTTGTCTGGATGCAGTCAGGTGTGAGAGCATTACACATCAACAGAAGACACTAGTTCACGAAAAACAAGAACTCTGCTGTATCGAGGTGTGACTACAACCTTTTTATGTCACGGTGTTATGAGTCAGTAAGCACTTTCTACCTGTTCATCAATTTATGGGGATAACCGAACAAATCTTATTGGCTGCAGAAGATGAAGAGACAACAAGAAAGCAATATCGCAGAGCAGCAACAAAATACGGGTCAACACAGAGAGGCGAGCCGAGGAGAGCGGGAGATAAAGGAAATAGCTAAAAGAGCAAACGGGGCGCCGAGGAGACAATGAGACTTATGAATGAAAGACCGAAGGGAGCGAAGAGGTTAAAGACACAAAAAAAAATCCTCTGGGATATGTCAAAGCAGAGAAGGCAGAAAGTGACACAGATACGATCTCCGGGGAGGAGATCGAATTACGGGCGGTGAGAAAAGAAGATCAAAAAAGGAAGGCGGCAGCTTTCTGTACGGTTTGGAGTACGTTTGTAATGTTGTGAAACCAAGAGCAAAACAACGTTTGGGGAGGGGAGTAGAGCTGGAGCAAAATACGCAGTTGGACAAATGCTGGAGATCTGAGGTTCGGGGGAGAGTTAGAGGGGAAACGGGGACTCTATATTCTACTTTTTGCTCCTGGTCCAGCCTCATTACTTTTTATTGCTTCGCACATAAAAGTGTCTTCTCTCATTTTTGACACAGCAGACATTGTAATATCACCTGCTGGGGTAATACACCTCCAGCGTAACATTACTCTTCCTATCTGAGTCTTTTTTATTTCGACCTCATCTTTATCACCATGGTGGCCTTCTGGTCTTTTGCTTCCCTGATCCTTTTCTCAATCTGAGCCTTTTGAACCCCTTCGCTATCATTTTCTTTTTTCCCTCTCTGCTTCCCACCGCGCTCTCAGCTGTTCTATTTGAAGATCTCCGTGCCAAGCCCAAAGCATTTTAAACACCTTTTAAGCACGGGGTCAGACAAGGAAGGAGGGCAAATCTAACAAGTTCATTACAGTATTTAAGTCACATATCTTCTAATCCACTCCGAGGCATTTTAAATGACACATGACATGTCAAAACTCTTTTCAAAACTCGCCCATTTGCATGTCAGTGTATAGGAACGAGGACATTTATGGCATAAACAAATAAAGGTAATACAGAAAACCAACACTGATCTGTAGAGCTGCACCATTATACGGCAAATCACCTAAATCCCAATGCACAATACCAAATAATAACAATAGCATAGAATTGCAAAAAATATCAGCAAATGAATGATTATAAGTACTGTGCATTCCGGCTCCCTATGTCTGTTCATATATTTTTGATACATGCTTGTTGTTTGGTGCAGATTGTAAGAGGACTTCTGGGAAAGTCCGGGGACAATGGAAACGTAAGAGTTGTCCTGTAACTAGTGGGTTGCTGGTTCGATCCCCCGCACCGAGTGTCTCAATTGTTGTGTCCTTGGGCAAGACCTGCATTGCCTGCTGGCGGTGGTCAGAGGGCCCAGTGGCGCTGATGTATGGCAGCCGCTCTTCTGTCAGTCTGCCCCAGGGCAGCTGTGGCCACTAACATAGCTCACCACCGTCAGGGTGTGAATGTGTGAAGGATTATGGAGTCGCCGGACTTATCAGTCACTGTAAATGCCACTTACCATTTAAAGTCATTAAGAAATGTGCAACTTTTTTAAAGAACAATGATGTTGAGATGGAAAACATGATTGAAAGAATTTTCCCGGGAACTGGACTGACTACCCCTCTATCTGGGGTCTATATTTGCAAGATACCAAAGCATAAAGACATTAACACTGTTTACATGTGTTAAATTTATAATTTCGCTGGATTGTCTGAAAATAAATTATTCATTAATTCATACGTTGCCTGCCTTCTACTGCTGCGCTACCATAATTCATTATTGCAGTGCTTGTATAAACAGATTGCAGTATTTTCACAATTGATATTTATTATGCAGAGCTACTGGTGGTCTTATTTCTAATGTTTTCTTACATTTCCTGTAATTTACATGCATATGTGCTGCTTTATTGCCTGAATTTCCCCATGGGCATCATTGAAGGGACATCTCTTCTATCTGCCTGCCTCTCTGTTTTCCTAATATTGTCTTGACCTTCTGTTAAGATCGCCACCCATAAATAAACATCATAATTCAGCTGTTAGTTTACATGTACTCACTATGAATATAAAATGTTGTGCCCCGGTACAGACTTTGCTTTGTTTTCCATTCTTCAAAAAATATTTTTAATATCAACAATAACCTGACAACAATAAAAGTCCAGCTTTTAAATGAAGATTTGATTTATAAGGGGGGAAAAAAGCTTCCAGACTACCCAGCCATATTAGAAAATAATTTCCCCTTTGTAATGAAGAGGTCTTTATTACTGGGACTGTTTTTATAAAAGTAATTTGTAATGCACTTTAAGAGTACTTTTGCACTTTAAACTTGCTTTTTATTTAGCACAGTACTTTGAGCATTAATTTGCACAGCAATAACCATTGCACACAAGAAGTTTTAACTATTTATTGGATATTTTAATAATTAGCATATAGCCTTTTGTTTCAGGCTCTGCAGGTGCTCCTCATTAAAAAGCGTGGATGTCTGTGAAAAGAGAAGAATTGTTATGTAGAGCTAAGGTCTACTGTTCAGAAACTTAGGTGGTGTTAAATCTGTGAAAAGCGTGAGTATAATTATATATAATTTATAGGTTCCGGGAGAGACCATGGAAAACAGTGGGAACTTTTGCACATTTGTTAAGGTTTAGGTGTGTCTAAAAAATAAAATATTTATAAAAATAGGTGGGAATATGTATGTGAATATTTTATTTTATAAATATTTTACGTTACAGGTGAAAGCAGTAAATTGTTTGGTGCAGAATGGTTTAGCCCTTAATCAGCTGTGGGAATTTAAGACAGCGATTGTGTCTTTGAAGGAGAGGTTGGCTGTAAGGTGGAATGCTGCTGCTAACAAATAAACGTGTTCCTGCTTCCACATGCTTCTGCTTCCATCATCACTCCTGCTGAAACTCCAGCCTCAAAAGGCTGTCAAACCGACACCCCTAAACCTAAAAACATGGTTATGGCAACCTAGATTTGATGGGACAAAAGCAGAACCCTCTGGAAAACACGGCTCCCGTTACATTTGGCGTAGAAATGAACAGAGCATTTCAGCAAAAGAACATCATGCCTGTGTGGTGGTGGCCATGTGATGGTCTGGGCTTATGTACTTAGACGTCAGGATAGTGATCCAAAGCGCATCACTATGTCTGAATGGCTCAAAAGAATCTCTTGGAGTAGCCTGGTCAAAGTCTGGATCTTAATCTGATTGAGATGCTGCAGCATGATCTTAAAGAAACAGTTCATGCTCGAAAACCCTCCAATGTGGCTGAATTAAAACCATGTTACAAAGAAGAGTGGGTCCATATTTCTCCTCGGTGATGGAAAATAAAACAATGCCAGTTATTGGGAACGTTTGATAGAATAGTGGCACAACCAGTTATTTGGTTTAGAGAACAATTACTTATTATCAGCCTCGTGGATATGTATAGTCAATTTGATCATTGTTTAAAAACGCCCTTTGTGTATGCTAATGTTATATTTGAATGATTTATTTATTTGATAATCTGACACAAGGGCGACAAAACAACAAAACCAGAAAAGGCCTGTAACACTCTTTAAAGCATTATGTATTTAAAAAAATATATCATCATCATTTATATTGCCATAATAAATACCAGAAATAATAATAACCTGAGCTAACTTCTTCTCAGTTGGATGTAACAATCATCTTCTTCTGAACCCCAGGTTAGTGGCAACATATTTTTAAAACTTGTACTAGTTTACAAAAGCTAATAGAAAAAAAACTTCTGGAGGCATTTCTAACTTTAGTAGCTTTACTAAAGTTAGAAATGTGACACAATCTACTGCACCAGTAACACAACCTTCTGCACAAAAGGCAGAAAAGCATTAAGACCGGTATTTACCTCTTTGGTTTTCTCTTCCAGTTGAGCCATACTGTTTTCATGTTCATGGCCACAATGAGGATAGGATGGAATATCCAGGCTAACGTGTATGTAAAACAACATGCCCTGGAAAACACATCCTGACAGATGGAAATACACATCCATCAGCAAACAATTTTGTGTAACATAATGATACGCCTGTGGCTTAGAAACTAGAGTCAGAGCTATTTCCTGCTTTGCACGGTGGCAATAATTATACTGGTTGGGCCTTCACGCGTGGACACACACACATACTGCTAGTCAGTCTGTTTGACAGCAGGGATTAGTGAGCAGTGCGGTTAATGCCCGATAATGAGCATCCAGCTTATCGCCCACAGAATCATGTGTGCATCTGGGAGAGTGTGCATATCAGAAAAAGAGCAAAGGCAGGAACAGACAGTTCTACGGTAGATTAACTGTTTCATTGTGAGCTTTAATGAATTCCCCACTTCTGATTAGTAAAATGTGCCTCAGTTTTATTTTTTTTATATTCAACCAAATGTAAGTAAAAGACTTCAATTGGCAGTATAGATGTTATTAGGGGTATTGCATCTATTCCTGATTAATCTTGGCCTAATATTATCAAAAAGCTTTGACGTTAAAGATGATTAAAAAATATGTTTTCAAAGATGATTTCAGATTTATGAGTTTATTACTGTGTAATTCCAGTGTCATATGTAGGCTAATTAAGCTAACGTGCCCTGTTCTTTCCTGTTGATTAGTGTTTCAACACAATATGTTATTTATTCATTGTCATTTTTGTGGCACCAGTGGCCTATAATGAAAGTAGGCTGACAGGACGGGGGGCTGAGAGAGAGAAGGCCATGTCAAGGACTAAGGCCTCTGTATATGGGTTGTGCACGCTACCCCTGCACCACCGGCATGGCCTAACACAATATGTTTTGATGGCATATCCTGGTGCTTTATTCTTGCTCCAAAACACATCTCTGCACATATGTTTTGTATGAACATATCAGCAATGCAGCCAGGTCAGAGAAGATGTTTTTTGATGCATCCCCAGCAAAGAAGTGCCTCCTTTCAGATATACCAATAAGTGCGTGCGTGCGTGCGTGCGTGCGTGCGTGCGTGCGTGCGTGCGTGCGTGCGTGCGTGCGTGCGTGCGTGCGTGCGTGTGTAATTTGTTCCTATTTTTTCTGGACTTACTTCATAACATTTGTTTTGTATCGTTTGGTCAAACGGTTGTGGGTTGTTCTGACCCTTAGCCAATTTTTGCTCCCATTTCTTACGTAAGCATTGCCACTTCATCCCAGGCTCCTACCCAATTGTACACATAAACCATTTGGTACCCATGGAGGAAAACATTAATGACGATGCTCAAATCTAACTGGCAATTTTATGTTTTATGTATTTTTTTTCTAAAGCTTTCATATTACACTCTATTTCCATTAATTGTATGTCCAGTCCCCCCACATGGGTCAGTTCAGTTATTGAAATATGAGCAATTATGCATCCAGATAACAGCCTTCTCTGGCTAGATATTATTATTAGTTTCATAAGCAGATTTCTTTTTATAGACATATGAGTAGATTACAGATCATTTCTTTAAATCATCTGTTTGTCCAAGGTGGTTAAGTACAAACTCAAGCATGTATGAAACGTGACAGAGGCTTTGATTGCATACCCAAAAAAAGTCAGGGATTTAATGACCAATATCGTAAAAGGCCTAAATGATGAGCACTGAGTCAAAGACATCATTATTCATGCTCATGAGGATTCACAATGAAAAGATCACATGCTGAATGTTTCTGCAGACAGAATTACAAAGGATCGACTAGAGCAGTATTGAACAAAGAACAATAGCTATGTTTACATGCACAAAATTTCACTATCGGATTAAAATGTATTCGGATTAAATAACCAGATTGTTCCATTTATATGGGCACACAACCAATTAATCGAATCATAATGTGTGTGTATATGCACCTGAATTTATTCTGAATATAACCACTCTGACATGCACATTCATCAAGTACCTCTAAAAAAAAACACAGAAGAAGAAGTACTTCCATCTTTGCTAAACAACAAAAAATAGTAAACAAAGCAGTATTATACAAGTTGTTTGACTTTCGAGCGGCCCAGACTGGACTTGCACGATGTTCTAATTATGGTTGAAACGTTACTGAGTAAGCAACAATTTTGAGCTCTTATTTTTTTCAACACAAAGGTTATATAGGGGGCCCCAACAGTTTTGCCTTCTGATGTGTTTCCGCCACTTGCAAATGTGGAAATATGTTATGTTTAAATTGGGTGCGCATGCGCACTCGGGTCAGTTTACCACATGTAGAATAATTTGAGTGTAACAAGCGTTTACATGCACATTGATGGTATGATCAATAGGCATAAACCACCCCTCTCATTCGGATTACAGTTTAATTCGATTGAGCTTAATCCAATCATCATATCCCGATTGCCTTGTTTACATGATGCTTTTTATTCCGATCGACCCTTTATTCCGATTATTTTTGTCTATTAACGTAGCTGGTGACAACCAGCATGTTTATACTGAGGGAAAAGTAGAGAATGATGTTGAAGGCAGGTGAGTATTCAGGGGATTAGGAACACTGTGGAAGAGAGCAAACAGGCAGAGTGAGGGAAGCTGAACAATATACACAGAGGATGCTAAACAACACACAAATAAGATACAAACTAAGGGGAAGGACTAATGCTTTAGGAATAATCCCTCTGTCTTGCACTTACTCTTTGGGATTTTGCTGCACCGCTAGCATTGACACAAAACATCTGATAAGGTTATCAGCATCCAAGGAGCATTTTTGATATTTAACTTCTGATAAAACTGATGCATCCAAATCAGTGAAACATCATGAATATTTATTTCTTTATTTATTACATAATAAACAGTTAGATATTTTCCTATGTATGGATTCTGCTTTTACAAGAACAAAGGTTAGTGTGGTGATGTAAAAGTGCTACGTAAGACATGTATTCCTCTACTGGAGTCATTTTTATTTACTGTATTCACCAAGAGAGTTCTCAACGTTTATTCTGTCTGGCGTTTACATTCACCAAAAGCCAGGACCTTAGTGGCAGACCTGCAGCTCACTGAGCGGACAACAGATGTGGAGAAAGAAACATCAGACTCTCTCTTCATTGTTCTTGGGGATTTTTACCAAGGCTCTCCAACGAACATCCAAAATACTGAGGGCATGTAAAATGACCCACTGCATCATTGTTGCACAGCTTAAAGGAGGCATACCATGCTGTAAGCAGGGCTGCCTCAGGGACTTTCTGATCAGTGTTTGCCTCATCTCATTCCAACTTGCAAGCCAAACCTGAAACCTCTAAGCCTGTGGTTAGCACTGTGAGGAAGTGGACGGATGAGTCAAAGAGATATCACAGGCATGCTTTGACTGCACAGATCGGAGTGTGTTTGAAATGTCATCCACTGGACTGAATTATTTTACTGACTCTGTGACAACAATCATCAGTTTTTGTCTAGACATGTGTTTGCAGATCAAAACCTCGGACGCCTATAACAACAATAAACCATGGTTCACTCCACAACAAGATGCGTAAAAACAAGGGGAGCGGAGATTGAGGCTGTATAAGCAGGCCAGGAACAAACTCATCAGCGAGATCAAAGCAGGTAGTGGAAGCTACGGTGAAAAGCTGTGAAACACAGTTGTTCTACTAATGACCCAGTCAGGGTGTGAAATGCTGTGAGAAACATCATGGCTTACAGGAGCAACGTACACCACCATGAGCAGAATCCCTGTCTGGCAGACACTCAGGTCTTCAACAAGTCTCTGGAACTGTGTGAGGTCCTTGTGCTTCAAACAATCCACCATCATCCAAAGAAAGGCGCCATCATGGAGTTAAATGACCACTGGCCTGATGTTTTATCAGCATAAAATCCTTTGAGTGACTTGGTTGTGAAGTATTTGAAGGAAATGGCAGGCCCTCTGCAGGACCCCCGGTGAGTTTGCTTACTGGTCAAACAGTTTCAGTAGCGATACAATCAACCTGGACCTACACTTCATCCTGCACCATTTGGACCAGCCAGGAACGTACATCAGGATCCTGTTTGAGGATCTCAGCTCACACAAACAGGATGCTGATGTACATTCAGGATTCAAGACAATCAGTCCCAGACATCTCCTCCAGAAGTCACCAAGCTCGCAGTACCAGCCTCCACCTGTAGTGGATCACCAGATTCCTGACTGCAGACCAGCAGCAGCAGGTGAGTCTGGCGAGCGTCTTCTCCAGCACAGGAACCATCAGCCCTGTTGCCCCCACAGGGGTGTGTTGTCCCCCCACTCCTCTACGCTCTGTACACAAATAATTTGACCTCAATGACACCATTTTCACTAGTCTAGTTTCCCGGGAACTCAGAACACTGTACTTCTTGCAGTAACTCGAAGAAGCTGCTGGTCATCTTCTACACTGCCATTATTTAGTTTGGTCCTTTGTTAGTCCATCACCGAGTGGTTTGGTTTAGTTTAATAAATAAAAATGCTCAAAACAGGACAAGTCTAGACTGAAAACAAACAATTAAGGTGTGCAGAGAGGAACCTGAGACCTGACCTTCCCTCCATCCAGGACCTGAACAGGTCTAACATCCAGAAATAAGGCAGTTAACCCCCACACATCCCACATACAAACGGTTTAGACTTTACCTTTCATGTCAGTGCTACAGACGGGTATTTGCTAAAACCAGCCACCACAAAGACAGTTTCTTTCTCCCAGGCTGTGTCTCTGATGAACACTTGACAGTTCAGAGTGCCCAGATTAATGCCATGCTTATTTGCACCAATCCAATCGTGTTGTCCTCTTTTTCTTAAACATCTATATACTAATTTACAATATGTATTTACAACAAAAAATTTTCTATTCACCTTTTTTGTGTGTTGTACTTAAATGTCTGCACTGAGAGTAAAGCGGAACCGAAGTCAACTTTGTTGTTGTGTGAAGCAACTTGGCGAATAAGCCTGATTCTGATCAATAGAAATGCATTAGGCTTTAACATTGGTCTCGTTTAGATTGTTTAAAACTGTGACTAAATATTAGTTTTAAGCGCATCTGAGAAAAGCCAAACGAGTCAATCAAAATTCCAAATTTGGGATTAATTCAAAAATCTGTGCCTCGAGTACTTTCCAAACTGAATAGACTTTTGCATTATGAGTCTCTAAACAACTGAAAATAATACAATTTTGAAAGATTTGGGACCAATTTTTTGGTTCCCAGCACAAAAGCTAAAAGGGCCTCATTGACTTGTGCCATTCTGCTTAAACAGCATAATTTTGCCTGAGAGCTGTTAGCTGAGAGATCTCCCATTACCGCACAAAGACACAGATGGAAGAACAATTATAGCACACAAGTAATCCTCTTGATCCCTTTCTTGCAAACTTCCTCTCTTTTACACATGATCTCTGTCTCTCCATCATTTTTATGGTCCTCTGTCCCAGTCGTTGCTATGGTAACAAGCAATGCGGGGGCTGCGATGCAGCACAACATCACACCCATGTCTCCGAACTCCCTGGAAGAGAGGGAGGAGCACGGGAGACAAATGGATAATAGGTCTCTGGCGTGCATTTGCTGGAGTTTGAAGAGAATAAATGTCACTTGAAACCCAGGTGAAAAGAATTCATCATCATGTTTAAGCAGCGCTAATTTTAGATTTCTGATTAAATAGGTAACAATTGCAAAGCGGAGTTTTCGTCTTACACCTCATTGGGTATTTGCTGCACCTGGCCGACACCTGCAGACTGCAGACTATCTGTGCTTTGACAGCTAATGATGTGATGTGACACGTTCAGGGTTTCACCAAATGCTTGTAAATTAGCAGCTCTAGATCGAGCTAAACAAAGTAGCGACACTGTTCAACAGGCAATCGTCACAACGCTTTCTTTCCAACTCCAAGTCAAGTAGCAATTGTTGAATCACAGAAAGGTTCCACCTAAAATGACAGACCGGGGGAAAGAAAAACACTCAGAGAAGCGGCTGAGAGGCTGGTGACGCTGCAGAGATTCATAACTCAATCGGGAGAATCTGTTGACGAGACAACTATCAGTCATGTGCTTCCCAATGATGGCCTTCAGAAAAGAGCGGCGAAAAGAAAGCCATGGTTGAGGGAAAGTCAGAAGTAACAACACCAAATTCCACCTTATGAAATAAACAAAAAAAACATGTATAACTTTCTTTTGCTACAGAATCATCAGCTACTTTAAGTGTATTTATCACATGAAACCCATATAAAATTCAAGAGAATTTGAGGTTGTAACATGAATAAAATGTATTAGGTGTTGAAGGCATGTCTACGTTTCCAATTTAAATCTCTATAATAAAACCTGATTGCACTCATTTAAGACATCCACATATTGCCATTGTTATGAATAAGGACAAACAGTTTAAATGGAAATATGCTGTAAAGCTTTTTCCTCAAAGCTGTTTTTTAATGCGCTTCACACAAAAGCAAGAGACTGGTTTTGTAATATGGTTATCAGACATAAGACTCAGCTCTTCAACTGACTCAACGTTCATATATTTTTCTTCATTGGACTCCTGAGGTCATTCCTCAGATGAATAAAAACTTCACATTTCTTTTAATTAACACCAGGGCAGAACTAAATAAGGACCCATTTATTTCCTGTCAGGCACTTCAGGAGATAGCAGAGCAGGTTACAGATAGCCTTCCAATGCGTGATGGATGAAGTTTATTGTGCCGAGGAGACAAAGCATCTGTAAAGGTTATGAAATAAAGTGTAGAGACGGGAAAAAAGTCAAGTGTCGACATGGAATGGGAGTGGGTCAGGGGCAAAGAGCACAAAATGTGAGAGGCTACGTCCTTCTTGATAGGTTTGTACGAAAAGGGAACATTCGAGTACCAAACATGAAAGAGCAATATTTATTACGGTGTGGATTACTGTGACAACAACCATAAAAGGATATTATGATGTGTGTAAGGGTTGGGTGAGAGTATTATGTGTCTGAGCACGCAGAACCTCTGATGTAACAGTCAGTTTTAATCCCCCCCCCCCAGAAACGACGCAACAAGAAGACCAAAGAAGGAGCTCAAAACAACAATCTGCTCAACGATCAAACGAATCCCATCCAAAAGTGAAAGATATATATTTACTTTGCAACTAGCTTCTCTTTGCTCCTCATCCTACCGCCACCATCTGTCTGTCATTGCCTCACCATAATCTCTAATACCAAGCACTTTTCCCATTGGAGTGCTGTAAGAGGATAAGACCATTCCCTGGGAGAGCATGAGAGATAAATTGCACGCGTTTGGTGTGTGTCTCCCCGTGTCAAGTCTGTCCATGAGCACACAAACGCCTTGCACTTTTACAGGTGATGCAAACGGTGGTCACTTTAAATGTAAAAATGTTTTGAGCATAAACGTAGCTCAGTGTCGGCATGTTGGAGACCATTGATAAGTCTACATTATTTGGGTCAAGTGTTAGATGGAGGTGCATAAGCAGTCTGCATGCCTCCGGTGCCGCCCTACATACTACTAAATCTACTAATTCCCTGTCAAGAGACCCGCTCCATGTTCATTTTTCCTGAATTTCTCTGTGGGTTTCTTGTTGCAAGGGTGAAAATCTCTTGGTCTGCACATTGACAATAAAGATAACCTGGTGCAAAAAAAAGGTAGAAGGCCGAGTGAACTGATTTAGGTAAATAAATAAACAATAAATAAGGTGATCACTTGTAATATTGATAGAGGAAAAAGCAAAGCTGCTTTCACTCTGTTACCTGTCTTGCTTTGCATCTCGGCATCTTCTAAAAGAGGGTTTAAGTGCGAGGACATGCGGGCAATTTTGTGCATCAGAAGTATGATTTGTCGCTTATGATCCATTCTGAATACTGCATTTGTATTGGGATCAAGGGTGTTGAATCCATTGCATTTTGTTGTTTCAGAACAGTGCGTGGTGACTTGGCTTGGCTTCACCACCTTGTCTTAGTCATAGATTATTTCATAGTCTATATTCTAAGAAATTATCCGGGATTTAAATATCAATGCTCCATGAGTGCAGACAGTATGGCACAGCATGAGATTAAGTGATGCTATTATTGGGTCATTGCTGCAACACAGGGATCAACAGACACATTGAGCCTGTAGCTGTGGCACCCATGCAACATAGGCTTTAAAAAGATTCAAATCCATGGCAGCTTGGTTTAGCTGGTGATCAAATTGTGTATACAACCAGCATGTTAAGTCAAGTATTACATTACAACAGCATTGCACATCGCTGTCCAATTGAAATGAAGGGAAGAAAAACAACAAGGTGATAGGGGTATAGCAAGTAACAACCTTTAACTCTAGAAAATGTATTTCTTATAAATCCCTTATGTAATACATACTTGCTTAATTGAAAAACAGTATACTCCCTGATTTCTGTGTGGTTAATAATCACACAGACTCAATTGTTATGTAGAACAAGTAAAAGGTCGGAGGTGCAGTAGACTTTAGATGTAGTATGATGTAATATTTTTCAGTGGACTAAACTAAATAATAATACTAAGAAGAATACACAGATGGAATGGGAAAATGATGGGTGTTAAAAGAAGCAGAGATATAGAATCTCAAAGGTTAGAGTTTAGAGTGACAGATGATGCCATGTTTCATTACTGTCAGATATAAAATTCAATGGATCAATCCAGCTCCTTTTCCCATGTGGGTAAATACTATATATGTTACAGTCAAATTTGTTTATTAAGATATTTAAAAGCTGTGACTTTAACTGTTACGATAAATCAGAAAAAGTACACATTTGCCGATAAATAAAATGAATAGATAAAAAGTTAAACCAAAATGTTAAATGGATTTAGAGTAAAGTACACTCCAAAAAACACCTCAAGGAACTCCACAGTAGTTTGTGGCAACACTTTTAGCAGCAGTAACTTAGCATTACCAGTTTTCTGGATGAGTACTAATTTCTTTGTTAAAGCCTAGTCCCATGTTTCCAAGCCACTGTGCAAAATAGGAAAGCCAATAGAAAATGCTGTTCAAGAAGGATGTGTGTTGATCTTAAAGACAGGAATGGCTGCAATGGCGACAACGAAGCAGCTACTTGCTTTAACTAAATCTGCAGTCAACCCAATGAAAAGCTGAAAACAATTGAAACTATGAAAAAACAAGGCTGCACAAGGACACAAGTTTATCCTGCCACATGTACAGTGACAAGGATGGTTAGGGAGGTTAACAAATCTCCAAATTTTGCTGTTGGAGCACTGCAGGAAAGAGTGGCATCCTGGGGCCACCAAGTCTCCAAAACAGCCATTAAAGACCATCTACAAGCTAATCTGTTGTTTTGGAGCCATGCCAGAAGTAAGTCTTTTCTGGGGTATCTTGCAATCAGAAAGCTGTGGCTTTGATTCTAGCTTCCCTTGTCACATCTCAATGTGACCCTGGGCAAGTCACTTAACCCCAAGTTGCCGACCGACACTGTAGGTGAATGAATGTGTGCATGTTAGTGAGTGTAATTGGGTGAAAGTGGCTATATGTAAAGCTCATTGCGTGCTCAGTATGACTAGAAAGCAAACATAGTCAATTTATTTACCGTTTGTCTTACCTAAATTTGTGGAGTTTTCTAAATCCTACTACGACTTTAACTGGAAACACAATCTATGGTCAAATGAGGCAAAGGTTGAGCTTTTCAGCAGCAAACTCTCCAGGTTCGGTTTTGCTGAGAAACGAAGGAACATGTAAAAACTGTCATGAGTACACCGGCATACTCGGGCAATGTATTTTAGACCTGGAATTACGGGGGGCTGGTTAAAGTCTTTTGTATTGCTTTAAACTCTTTAAAATGCCAGACCTTCAAAAAAAAAACAAGAAAAACTAATGGCTTCTGCCAGATAATTGAATCTGGATCATTACCGGGGTCTTTCTGCGGGATAGTGAACCCAAAATGTATCCAAATAAACAAAGAAACGGTTAGTCAGACAGAAAATCCATCATCTGCCATGGCCATAACAACCCCCTAGCGGGAACTACTTCAGAGAGCTATGGGGAGAGCTGAAAAGAAAGGATGAGAGAGGATGGTTTGGATGATTTAGAAATTCATTAGCTCCTGTGGGCAAAAACTTGTGCTTCTGTTGTGATTTGTTTATGTTTATGAAATTGGTCTTATGGTCAGGTACACTAATCAGCACATGTTTATTGAGAGTTTTACTTTTAAATACTCTGAAAATGTAAAGGTAGGAATAACTGTTTCCCGTTAAAATGATTCAAGTCCAAAATGTTTCTTTTTCTTATTATGGGCCAAAAATCTCCGTCTTGGTAGCACTCTCACACCATAAAAATGGTAGGTCTATTTTAAAAAATCTGCTCAATGATAACATTAGGCTGGAATATGTGACCAATGCTTTGAACCAAGCATTTCCCCCCCCTTTCTCCTCATTTCCATTGAACGAGTTCATTAAGCCTAGTAGGGTGTGTGTATTAAACCATGCTTATTTAATGGTGAAAACGTTGCACTTATTCAAAGAAGCTTCGGTCCCTCTTCAGAGAAACCAGAAAGTGGAACAAAAGGCAAAGACATGAAGAGAAAAAGCAAAGTGTCAAAAAGTCAAGAATGTGCAAAAGGAGAAAGGAAACAGAGGCCAAAAGACAAAGACAGGTACTGACAGAAAATAGCAGGGAACCACCAGTGAGCTGAATAAAACATTCTTTGATATATGGGGGAGTTTGAGCTCTACAGCTTTTTGAAGTCAATCTGGAGTTTTATTTTTTTTTTTTTTTTTAGGTTTAAAAACGTGAAGACATAAACTTCCTGTGAGAGTTCTTTGATACACGTTTGACATGTTTGACACGCGGAATCAAAGAGATCCAAGATACATTAGTGAAATATTTCTTTTTACCAACCTCAAAGTGAAAAAAGGGCCATCATGTGAGACAATAAAACTAATTTCAGTTCAGCCAATGCCAGAGCAGTGTGCCAATCTGGGAAGATTAGTGGCCCTGGCCTAACAAAGTGATCCAACAGAGCACTCTGGCTAGAACGATTATGGTATTTTAAATTTTTATTTAGTTATTGTTATTTGTATCCTTTAGAAATCCCTTTCCTAAAAGTTAGAATACCAAGATTAAAATGTTATTGGTTGGATTATTAAAGCAGGTGTGCTTTACAACCTTTCAGTATTTTGCAACTTGTGTGGTTAAAAATGCACTATATAAATAAATTGACATTGACAATGAAGTACTTTTCAACAGCTTATTTGTATTTTAAGTGAAGTCAAATTTACTTAGAATGCACATTTTACAAAATTTGATATTGAACGGGTAAAATACAAGACAATAAAACGATATCACACAGACAAGGTTTAAAGCCAGTGAATAACGTCTTTTAAACCTGTTTTTAAAAATAATTGATAGTGGGAGCATGTAGGGTTGACCGCTTGTGGACTATTGCTGTAAATGTGGCCAAGATGATGCATGAATCCCACTAATGCGCGATAATGCATATTCCACACATACATACGATTGAATTGGCAGCACTTTGACGTCAACTTGCAGTCAGAGTTATGCTTAATTTAGCTAATTCATTTCATAAATACCCAAATTTATATCATGGACAGGGGACAACACAGTGAGAGGGAGAAAGTCCATCTATGTGCAATAAAGATAGCCCAGAACAGAATCACAGCCAGAAACAGCAAAGAGGCGTTGGACATCTCCAATTCAGTATTTTAAAGTGCATATGCTGCATGTGTCGTAAATCAAACAAATACTGGCTTGAATTGGGTGTTGTTTTTTTTGTTTTGTTTTTTTGAACGAGGCTAGAGAAATAACCATATAAACACATATATAATAAAACAAGACTCTTCATCTTCCTCCTCTCTCTAAACCATCCATCATGTATTACAGCTAATTCCTCAGTGTTTAATTAGTAGCAGTACTTTTCAAATCGTATAAAAAAAAATGGAGCAGGATTAATTTCCATCGTTCCCCCTATTAAATGACACGGGCAAATTACCTTAACACTAGAAAGCATAATGCAGATTCAAATGCACACATTCGCAGAAACAGATTCTCTGGGTGTATAGCCGTATGGCAGAGGTCTGTCTTCTAGCCCCTGATACTCACATAATGTTACAGTCTGACTTTGAATCTATGATTATTCAGGTTTTGGGGAGGGGGTTACCCTCTATCTTAGTGCCAAACACCCTCTTCTTTCTTATCCATCTCCACCAGTTTTCTTGCTCTAAAGGTTTTGTCCCATCTAAATAACAAAAAAATCTGTTTCACAAGCTTTCTGCTTTGAGACACTCAGATGTCTGTTCCTAATCGTCCCTAGCTGGAAACCCCACGAAAGCCCAAGCAGAGTGATGTGGAAAGGTGGAAGCCTTTGACCTTGAATAAACAATCCTAGGAAATTAATTTGTGTATATCTCCCCATTCCGATCTGAAAGAAAGGAGGGAGATGGATTCAATGAGGGGCACCGAGAAGGAAGGCTGGAAGGATGAAGCCCCGCGAAAGAGGAGGGAAAAAAGAAGCTGCCTAGGCAGGTAAAAAATAGACAGTAAGCAGGCTTAATCATATTGTTGATAAGCGTGTTTTCGGTCATTTATTTATTTAGTGGAAGGCACTGTCAACAATTTGAAACACAACACATTTACAGATCCAGTCATGCGGACTTATACAAACACGGATCACCCACACATGCACAAACCCATTCACATAAACACATGCGCATGCGCCGCATGTAGTATCATCCCTGCTGCTATGCTGGATTCATCCAATATGGTTGAGGCTATTTCCATGGCAACAGCAGAAAGAAGGGGTGCCGACTTCTGCGGGATGATCTCCAGAGAGAGTACGCTTGACTTCTGATTCAAACTACTCTTTTTTTATTTATTTTTTTTCTCTCTGCTCGATTCATTCACCAGTGCAGTCATTCTTTCAGCAAATAGTTACTATATGCAAAATTCGGCCTTGGTTATGCTCTGGCTGCCGTGCCGACTCATGCACAACCTGCAGGCCAGGCTCCAAACCCTGTGACCGTCGTCTTTAAGCCATTCTCTGATCAAATCTTTGCTTTATAACCAATGCTGGGGTTTCTTTCCGCCTCTTTTTTTTTTTTTTTTTTTTTGTTCACGTCAACATTATGTATTATATAGATTGCATCAGCATGAAACGTGAAGCGGAGCTGCCGCAAATCAGGAAAAATAAAAAACTACCCATCATAAATAACAGAAGAGGAGAAGACACACACCGAGAGGTCAGGGGGTGAAGGCTGAGCTTGGGAGCGACACATATATCACACTGTTGTAACAGACATGACCATAAAAGAAAATGATGTCTCTGTTATGTCACCACATAAGTCACTATTATAACATGCGGCTCTGCATCTCATGGATGGCTAAACGATACGGGCAGAAGAGACGCGGAAGCTGAAAACGGTCTCCGTCTGCCATT
The DNA here is from genome assembly GCF_011125445.2 of Fundulus heteroclitus. Taxonomy (NCBI): domain Eukaryota; kingdom Metazoa; phylum Chordata; class Actinopteri; order Cyprinodontiformes; family Fundulidae; genus Fundulus; species Fundulus heteroclitus. The sequence goes on along the minus strand of NW_023396549.1, from coordinate 207,885 downwards.
GGTAAGACCTCGCTGTTCAGGAAGTGGAGGACATTTTACATAAAAGGAAAATAAAAGATCATTTCTTTTCCCTGACATGACAGAAAGCCAGTGTGCGCCCTCAGAAAGCCACACATGTCGATGTGTGAAAAGACCAGGCGCCAACGGTTATATATCTCAACCCAGCCACTCATTAATGAGTATGCAGCCCTGTGGCACCACGAGGAATTATAGGACTGAAACAATCAATAGACCGGAGCAAAAAGATGGGCCTGTGTGTCTGCACGGCTAAGAGAGGACGTACGTCTTCTGGTGACGTGTTAGCCAAGTGCTTCATTTCTGAATTTCTCATTCATTAATTAACTGCATGGGAGAAACAAATCCACAGACAACATTATTAGCACTGTTAAAATTAGGCGCTGTTATTAAGCCAAAATACTAATGCCAAAATGCTAAAAGCCTAATTATGTAGAAATGAATGGGCCAAATACTTTTTCACAGCCTTACATTTTGTAATCATATGTTGTTAATTAGTATTTTGCCCATTACGTATTTGTTCTGTAAAGAAAACATGTGGTAAATGATCATTTTGTTTATTAAGGAAAAAACACTTTGTCTTTATGCAAGAAACAACTGTGTGGTGGGATCCGTGATTTCCCTTCACACATTCTGATAATTCCCATTGTTTTAAACATTATTTCCTTGTATGCATACATTACTATCCTTGAAGCAGACATCTCTAAATTCATAACATCACTCAAACAGGGTTAAGTCCAATAGTTTTTGGTTTTTTTTTTGCCCTTGAAAAGCAGTTCATGCAGGGAGGACAGGCAATTGCAATTTGATCTGAGTGCCTCCAAAAAGGTCCAGGCCAACAAAACGGACCACCCAGACAGTTTTAATACATTTTTTTAGCACTGACACAAAAAAGTCATCAAGTATTTTCAAACTATCTGTCCAAGGAAGCTGAATAATCTGCTTCATCGTCGTCATCTGTATGCTCCTCTGGTAATGTAATTATCTGGTGCTAAACGAGTGTCTGCCCAGCTGGCTTAATCAGAACTTCACTCCGCAGACCCCAAGTGAGTGGGG